>NC_069499.1:30419874-30707374 GCF_027579735.1 Bombina bombina | reverse complement strand
TAGATTTATTTTAATTATATTTAAGTTAGGGGGTGTTAGGGTTAGGGTTAGAATTAGGTTTAGGGGTTAATAAATATAATATAGTGGCGGCGATGTTGGGGGCGGCAGATTAGGGGTTAATAATATTTAACTACTGTTTGCAAGGTGGGAATGCGGATGTTTAGGGGTTAATATGTTTATTATAGTGGCGGCGACGTTGGGGGCGGCATATTAGGGGTTTATAAGTATAATGTAGGTGTTGCCGATGTCTGGAGCGGCAGATTAGGGGTTAATAAGTATAATGTAGGTGTCAGGGGTGGCAAATTAGGGGTTAATAAATTTAAGATTAGGGGTGTTTAGACTCGGGGTTCATGTTAGGGTATTATGTGTAAACATAACTTTTGTTTCCCCATAGGAATCAATGGGGCTGCGTTATGGAGCTTTACGCTGCTTTTTTGCAGGTGTTAGACTTTTTCTCAGCCGGCTCTCCCCATTGATGTCTATGGGGAAATTGTGCACGAGCACGTACAACCAGCTAACCGCTGACTTAAGCAGCGCTGGTATTGGAGTGAGGTATGGAGCTCAATTTTGATCTACGCTCACTTCTTGCCTTTTAAATCCGGGTTTATAAAAACCTGTAATACCAGCGCTGTAGGTAAGTGAGCGGTGACAATAACGTGCAAGTTAGTACAGCACCCCTCATAACTCAAAACTCGTAATCTAGCCGAGTATTTGGTTTTGAGGATTTTGCAGGCTCCACCTTTTGTACCTATGTATAAAGTGGATTTTAAAGCTATATGAAACCTTAACATTTTCTTTTGTGATGCAGATAAAACATATTATTTAAAAAAAGTTTCTCATTTACTTCTATTATCAAATTTGCTTAGTTCTAATGATATTCTGTGATAAGCGATACATAGGTAGGCATCTGGTGCACTACATTGCAGGAAATAGTGCTGCGAGCTACTGCTCTTGAAAATAGATAACATTGTTGCAAAAATGCTGCCATATAGTGCTCCCAAAATAGGGTGGCTTCTAAGCTTACATCCCTGCTTTTCAACAAAACATACCAAGAGAACAAAGAAAAATTGATAGTACAAGTAAATTAGAGAGTTGTTTAAAACTGCATGCTCTAAGAGCACAAAATCTAATACAGATGGGGATTCCCCTTCAGTATAAAAGTGAACAAAACCATTATCTATAAAACAATAGAAGATCTAGAATAATTCTGCAGAACCCTAGGCGTGCCTCAACCCACCATGCCACAAATGCAGAGCAAATCTTCTACACACGAAGCTCTACCGGAATTTCCACCTCAACCACAAAGGCCCCAATGGACCAAAATCAACAGAAAATGCCAGAGACACTCCCTTATCACTTCCTCTGCAGCTCAAGACCCTAAAGAGGCAACCTGAACTCTATGTAATGAGGACTCATCTCCATAATACTAACGCCTTTCTTAAGGGCCACTGGTTTAAAAAAGTATCCTTTAATATGACTAGAAACATGCTACATTATTGTACTTCCATGTCTACCCATTCAGATGCCTTATTTTGAACGCAACAATATAACATCTCCTATGGTCTCCATCACCACATGTCTTTACACATCTGCATTGGTTATTCACAACACACATCACTCCTCCGTACCACTTACACCCTATCACTTACATAACACACACTCCATCATCCTCCCCAACGACCATACTCACTTATCATCCTCACACATCCATCAGAAGCCAGCTCCCTGGCTTTGCCTAACTTTTTGGCTAAATGTTTACCTTTTCTTTGTATTTACTGTTTTCAAGTTCCTTGTTCCAAGTTTCCTTTATTGTTGACAATCTTTATGAGATAACTAATATGTGTGCTTGTATCCAATGTGCTCTACCTTTCTTGTCGTCCACTGTAACCTTATTGGTAAGCTTCACTCTCCACAACCCAAACAATTATGGCCCTAACCCAGATTAAACTACTCACACAGAACTGCAGAGCCCTTAACTCTCCGACCAAACGATCCATTAATCTAAATCACTTTAGAAAAGTTCTCCTCAACTGACTACCCCTAGGCTATTTTAATTCTCACCCCCCCCCCCCCCAAAAAAAAAAAAAAATCCACAATGTAGGAATTATATTCAATAAAAATGTTCAATTACTCCTGGCAAATAAATTTGAAAACCCAGAAGGAAGAATTCTTATATTATCAGGACTCCTCTTTTAACACCCAAGTAACCCTTGCTAGTATTTACGTCCCTAACGTAAACCAGGATAGTTTTAGCAAGAAGGTTAATAATAAAAATATTAGAACACCGAAAAAGAATAGTGATTGTTGGTGGGGGCTTAAATGTAACTTTTAACCCACAAATTGATAGCTCCTCTAATAAAAGAAGATTTAAGACACGACGTAGGACTGCGATAGTAGACAGTCTAAATAAAAACACCCTAATGGACATTTGGCGACTGCAACACCCCCGCACATGTAATTATACCTACTATTCCCCTACCCAGAAATCATATTCCAGGATCGACTATATCCTGATAGAACACATACACATTAACCTAGCCTCCCACTCCGATATTAATCCAATTGCCTGGTCTGACCACTTACTTGTTTCCCTAGAATTGTATTGGCCTAAAAAAACAAACAAAGACGGGGTCCCTGGATATTAGATGACTCCCTGTTACACAACCCGCCATAGTAGATAGGATTAGAAATATTATTAAAGAATATTTGCAACACAACTCTACTCACTACACTAGTGTCCCCTGGGAGGCCCACAAAGCGGTCATCAGAGGAAACTTTATCAAACCAAATTGGAGACTTAAAAGAACTCGTGACCTAGAATACAACAACCTCACTTCGGAACTTAAAGCAGCCGAAGAACTTCATAAACGGAACCCTTGTGACTTAAACTCGCTCATCTACCTCACTGAAGCAAGAGTGTCACTAAATGCTCACCTTCAGAAAGAAGCTCATAGAAGGGCCTTATTCCCTAAAAAGTTCTACTTCCACGGCGGCAACAAAGCCAGCCCTCTTCTCGCTAGGCCCTTTGTAAAAAGCTTCCCAAAATCATATCTATAATATTGGACCAGACAGGAGAATTAGTTCATGATAGCCCCAGAATCGCTAACATATTTAGAAGTTACTATAACCAAATATATAACCTATCCAACTCACAGGAAGACCCCAACGGATTAGATATTAAAACCTATCTAGCGACCCTAGACCTACCTAATCTGTCAGAACAACAAAAGATATCCATAGACGACCCAATTACCTCACAGGAAATTTTAACAGCCATCAACAGCCTACCGCCTAGTAAAAGCCCGGGACCAGATGGGCTTCCCAATAAATATTATAAGGCATATAAGGACATCCTAGTACCCCAATTGCTGACTTTATTCAAATCCATAGATAACTAGGGAAGTTTCCCTACACTGACCAAAGAAGCACATATTTTGGTCATCCCCAAAGCAGGAAAGCCACCCGATACACTGAGTAACTACCAGCCCATATCACTCCTCAACTTAGACCTTAAAATCTGCGCTAAAATTCTAGCCACACACATTAATCGTATTTTACAATACCTAATGCACTTGGATCAGGTGGGTTTTGTCCCAGGTAGGGAAGTGAGGGACAACACGATTAGGGCACTCCAACTAATGGAATATGTTAAAACACACAACATCAAAATGATCCTTTTATCCACAGATGCCAAGAAGACGTTCGACCACCTTAACTGGAGCTTCTTGTTTCTTACCGTAAGAAATTTGGCATAGGAGAAATAACCATAAACAGGATTAAGAATATTTATAATTACCCAACAGCTAGAGTCAGAATAAATGGGGGGTTTTTCGGCAACGGAACAAAGACAAGGGTTCCCTTTATAACCCCTTCTCTTTGTCCTCAGCATTGAATCGCTAGCAGCCCATATACACCAAAACACTGAAATCAAAGGAATACTCCTAGGAAATAATAATCTTAAAATCTCCCTATCTTGCTGTCCATTACTTCCCCACATTCATCCCTCCCTTTTTGGCAAACTCTCATACTTTTCCATTAATAACTCAAAGTCAGAATTTCTGAATATTAATCTTACCAAAACTGAGTTCAGCTCCCTAATAGACATTTGCCCTTATAAACTTCAACCCAAGGCCTTAAAATACCTTTGCATCAACCCCACCCCAACCACCAACAATCGTTCACCTCTAACTACAAAACAATCCTTGCCAATATCCAGAAAGATCTAAAGTCGCGGTCAACACGCCTCTTCTCGTGGTGGGGGAGGATTCAAACCCTAAAAATATCTATTCTCCCAAGAATACTATACATTTTGCAAGCTATACCCTTGACCCTCCTTCCCTATTTTCTCAAAAGATCGCAAAACTTATTAAACTCTTACATATGGGGCTCCATAAAACCCAGTGTGAACAGACATACATTATATAGGCCACAAAAGAATGGTGGGCTTGGAGTCCCCAACTTAAAAACCTACTACAAAGCCATATGTCTGCAAAGGATAATAGATTTGCACAGAAATGCCAAAGCAAAAGCATGGATAATGATAGACTCACATATTCTTAGAGCTCCTAATGTAGACACTTTATGCTGGATCCTTAAACCCCTTTGACTCGAGCCAACTAGACTTTACCCACTCTATATGTGTCTTTAAAACATGGGACACAATCATAAAAATACCCACATATTATAACACTAAGATCCCCGCTATCCCTGATCACTCCAAACGCCAAATTAATCAGCGGGTTGGAATATTCTAGGATCCCACCAATTAAGCTTGCATTAGGATATACAGTCCCTATTTATAAACTACTATACAGCCCACAATTGTAACCAATAGCTGACATGAAAGACATTTTCAATGGGGCCCTCGTGCACTGGCTCAAATACAAACAGCTACATCATCTAATTCAAACTTCCATGTACAAACCCAACTTGATCAGACACCTAACACTTTTCGAGACTCTTTGCACATCAGACAGTAATTTAAGACACTCATTAACCATAGCTAAATCGATCCTGACTACTGACCAAAACACACAACTCCCCTCCTTTGTAAATAAATGGCACCTAGAACTAGATAAAGAAATGGATCCCTAAACCTAGAGACAAATTTTTCACTGCACTAAAAAATCTTCGACCTCCACCAAACTATTTGGACTAAATTACAAGAAACTGACAAGGTGGTGCACATCACACATCAAAAGCATCTATCCCACCTCCTTCAACAAATGTTGGAGGGGCTGTGGTACCAAGGGCACGATGCTTCACATATGGTGGAGAATTTTTTACAACCTCTAATGGGACCCCTGTTTACTTTAAATCTATCTATAGCACTACTTAACCTGCTACCCCCGACTACATGCAAACTTCGCCTTCAGCTCCTGCAGTTCGCATTAAACTCCGCAAAAATACTTATGGCAAGAAACTGGAAAAAACCAACTACCCCATCCGTAGCAGAGTGGATTTCCCACATGAATGATACTTTAGTCCTTGAAGAATACGGATATTTCAGAACCCCCCAAAAAAACAAATGTTCCTAGATATTACATTTTATTAAGAATCCACTTTAAATAACTACCTTAACACCAGTGAACCTCTCCGCCAGCCCTACTAGCAACCTGCGAGAATGTCAGTAAGGTTACGCGTTGATACAATACTCATAAACCTCTGCAACTGCTGTTTAAACAACTACTGCTAATGTACCGGACATCTTTTGTACTATTTAATGTTATAAGTATATTAATCCTGTTATGTATAAAACTTAAAAAAAAAAACATGATTAAAAAATAAATAAATAAATTTAAAAAAAATGCATGCTCTCTCTGAATCATAAAAGTTTTGGGGTTTCACGTCCCTCTAAACTTCTTTCTTGGAAGGTTTTGTTTCTTTCAACAATTTAGAGTTATCTGGATCTTCTTGTGGTTCTCCTTGTCTTTTTTTTATCAAGATAAGGCAATCTTAAGGACCAATTTTGAATTTTTACAGAAGATCTCTTCATAATTTGGACTTTTTTAGATTGTTAAAATATTATGTTGGCGTTACTAAGGATTTCAGACTTCTAGTTTGTTAATTTTATGATTCTAAAAAGGAACTGAAAGTTTCTTTGCCTTTTTGATTGAAACTTTGATTCACAAAATTTACTTGGATGCATGTCTGCCTCCACCTAAAAGGATTACTGCTCATTCTACTAGTGACCACTTCTTGAGCTTTTAAGATTGAAGCCTCTGTTGACCAAATTTGGAAGGCAGCTACTTGGTCTTCTTTGCATACTTTTACTAAATTCAACCATTTTGATGTTTTTGTTACTTCCAAGGCAGCCTTTGGTCATCTGAGGTTCATTTATTTTCTTGCCTGATTTTAAGTGCATACAAAAAATTTTTTGCACTATTTTGGGTTTTATTGTTGTTATGATTTTAGTTTTTTCAGTAAAAAGATGTAGCTTAAATCCCACCCTTCATGTTTCATTGCTCATGAACTCCACTGCTTGGGTATTACATATCTTTTTTTCCTGCTCCTCTTTGTAGGCTCTTTTTTTCTTTTTATTCCTCATTGTGCTCAGTTATACGTTAGACTGAGGTATGAGAGAGGTGGGAGATTTTTTTTAGAGCTCTTGGGGTTTGGAGATCTTTATAACCTCCTAGTGGTAGGAAAGAGTAATTCCCAGGAGTAAGCTGTAACCATTAGGGGCTACTTATTTATAGTGAGTATAGCACTAAATATCTGTATCAGTTATACTAACCATTAGTAGCTACTTATTTATAGTGAGTATAGCAGTAAATATCTGTATCAGTTATACTAACCATTAGGTGCTACTTATTTATAGTGACTATAGCACTAAATAGCTGTATCACTTATACTAACCATTAGTTGCTACTTATTTATAGTGAGTATAGCAATAAATAGCTGTATCAGTTATACTAACCATTAGTAGCTACTTATTTATAGTGAGTATAGCACTAAATATCTGTATCAGTTATACTAACCATTAGTAGCTACTTATTTATAGTGAGTATAGCAGTAAATAGCTGTATCAGTTATACTAACCATTAGGTGCTACTTATTTATAGTGTGTATAGCAGTAAATAGCTGTATCAGTTATATTAACCATAATGTACTACTTATTTATAGTGAGTATAGCATGAAATAGCTGTATCAGTTATACTAACCATTAGGTGCTACTTATTTATAGTGAGTATAGCACAAAATAGCTGTATCAGTTATACTAACCATTAGATGCTACTTATTTATAGTGTGTATAGCACAAAATAGCTGTATCAGTTATACTAACCATTAGGTGCTACTTATTTATAGTGTGTATAGCACAAAATACCTTTAGCAGTTATACTAACCATTAGGTACTGCTTATTTATAGTGAGTATAGCACTAAATAGCTGTATCAGTTTTATAACCAATAGTAGCTACTTATTTATAGTGAGTTTAGCACTAAATATCTGTATAAGTTATACTAACCATTAGATGCTCCTTATATATAGTGAGTATAGCACTAAATAGCTGTATCAGTTACACTAACCATTAGTAGCTACTTATTTATAGTGATTATAGCACTGAATAGCTGTATCAGTTATACTAACCATTACTAGCTACTTATTTATAGTGAGTATAGCACTAAATAGCTGTATTATTTAGACTAGCCATTTGTTGCTACTTATTTATAGAGAGTATAGCACTAGATAGCTGTATCAGTTATACTATCCATTAGTAGATAATTATTTATAGTTAGTATAGCAGTAAATATTTGTATGAGTTATTCTAACCATTTGGTGCTACTTATTTATAGTGAGTATAGCACAAAATAACTGTATCGGTTATACTAACCATTAGGTACTTCTTATTTATAGTCGGCTAGATTTAGAGTTTTGTCGGTAAGGACCCGCGTAGCTAACGCCGGCTTTTTTCTGGCCGCACCATAAAAATAACTCTGGTATTGAGAGTCCACATAAAGGCTGCGTTAGGCTCCAAAAAAGGAGCGTAGAGCATTTTTAACGCAACTTCAACTCTCGATACCAGAGTTGCTTACGGACGCGGCCAGCCTCAAAAACGTGCTCGTGCGCGATTCCCACATAGGAAACAATGGGGCTGTTTGAGCTGAAAAAAAACCTAGCACCTGCAAAAAAGCCGCGTTCAGCTCCTAACGCAGCCCCATTGTTTGCTATGGGGAAACACTTCCTACGTCTGCACCTAACAATCTAACTTGTACTCCGAGTCTAAACACCCCTAACCTTACACTTATTAACCCCTAATCTGCCGACCCCGCTATCGCTGACCCCTGCATATTTTTTTAACCCCTAATCTGCCGCTCCGTAAACCGCCGCTACTTACATTATCCTTATGTACCCCTAATCTGCTGCCCCTAACACGGCCGACCCCTATATTATATTTATTAACCCCTAATCTGCCTCCCACAACGTCGCCTCCACCTGCCTACACTTATTAACCCCTAATCTGCCGAGCGGACCGCACCGCTACTATAATAAAGTTATTAACCCCTAATCCGCCTCACTAACCCTATAATAAATAGTATTAACCCCTAATCTGCCCTCCCTAACATCGCTGACACCTAACTTCAATTATTAACCCCTAATCTGCCGACCGGAGCTCACCGCTATTCTAATAAATGGATTAACCCCTAAAGCTAAGTCTAACCCTAACACTAACACCCCCCTAAGTTAAATATAATTTAAATCTAACGAAATTAATTAACTCTTATTAAATAAATTATTCCTATTTAAAGCTAAATACTTACCTGTAAAATAAATCCTAATATAGCTACAATATAAATTATAATTACATTGTAGCTATTTTAGGATTAATATTTATTTTACAGGCAACTTTGTAATTATTTTAACCAGGTACAATAGCTATTAAATAGTTAAGAACTATTTAATAGTTACCTAGTTAAAATAATTACAAAATTACCTGTAAAATAAATCCTAACCTAAGTTACAATTAAACCTAACACTATACTATCATTAAATTAATTAAATAAAATACCTACAATTAAACCTAACACTACACTATCAATAAATTAATTAAATACAATATCTACAAATAAATACAATGAAATAAACTAACTAAAGTACAAAAAATAAAAAAATATTTACAAACATAAGAAAAATATTACAACAATTTTAAACTAATTACACCTACTCTAAGCCCCCTAATAAAATAACAAAGCCCCCCAAAATAAAAAAATGCCCTACCCTATTCTAAATTACTAAAGTTCAAAGCTCTTTTACCTTACTAGCCCTGAACAGGGCCCTTTGTGGGGCATGCCCCAAGAAGTTCAGCTCTTTTGCCTGTAAAAAAAAACCATACAATACCCCGCCCAACATTACAACCCACCACCCACATACCCCTAATCTAACCCAAACCCCCCTTAAATAAACCTAACACTAAGCCCCTGAAGATCTTCCTACCTTATCTTCACCATACCAGGTTCGCCGATCGGGTCCAGAAGAGCTCATCCGATGTCCTGATCCAAGCCCAAGCGGGGGGCTGAAGAGGTCCATGATCCGGCTGAAGTCATCATCCAAGCGGGAGCTGAAGATGTCCATGATCCGGCTGAAGTCTTCATCCAAGCGGGAGCTGAAGAGGTCCATGATCCGGATTAAGTCTTCTATCAACAGCATCTTCAATCTTCTTTCTTCGGGAGCCATCATCTTCCATCCGACGCGGAACATCCTCTTCTCCCGACGCCTACTAGCCGAATGAAGGTTCCTTTAAGGGACGTCATCCAAGATGGCGTCCCTCGAATTCCGATTGGCTGATAGGATTCTATCAGCCAATCGGAATTAAGGTAGTAAAATTCTGATTGGCTGATGGAATCAGCCAATCAGAATCAAGTTCAATCCGATTGGCTGATCCGATCAGCCAATCAGATTGAGCTCGCATTCTATTGGCTGTTCCGATCAGCCAATAGAATGCGAGCTCAATCTGATTGGCTGATCGGATCAGCCAATCGGATTGAACTTGATTCTGATTGGCTGATTCCATCCGCCTATCAGAATATTCCTACCTTAATTCCGATTGGCTGATAGAATCCTATCAGCCAATCGGAATTCGAGGGACGCCATCTTGGATGACGTCCCTTAAAGGAACCGTCATTCTTCAGTTGGACGTCGCCGGATGAAGATGGGTCCGCGTCGGAGGTCTTCAGGATGGAGCCGGTCCTCATCGGATGAAGATAGAAGATGCCGCTTGGAAGATTATGGTTGCCGGTCCGGATCTACTCTTCTTCCCGGATAGGATGAAGACTTTGGAGCCTCTTCTGGACCTCTTCAGCCACCGGATGATGGATCGCCAGCCCCCAGCTTGGGTTGGATGAAGATTTTGGAGCCAGGACGGATCGGTGATACCTGGTGAGGTGAAGACAAGGTAGGATGATCTTCAGGGGCTTAGTGTTAGGTTTATTTAAGGGGGGTTTGGTTAGATTAGGGGTATGTGGGTGGGGGATTGTAATGTTGGGGGGGGGTATTGTAGGTTTTTTTTTTACAGGAAAAAGAGCTGAACTTCTTGGGGCATGCCCCGCAAAGGGCCCTGTTCAGGGCTGGTAAGGTAAAAGAGCTTTGAACTTTAGTAATTTAGAATAGGGTAGGGCATTTTTTATTTTGGGGGTCTTTGTTATTTTATTAGGGGGCTTAGAGTAGGTGTAATTAGTTTAAAATTGTTGTAATATTTTTCTTATGTTTGTAAATATTTTTTTATTTTTTGTAACTTAGTTCTTTTTTATTTTTTGTACTTTAGTTAGTTTATTTCATTGTAGTTATTTGTACATATTGTATTTAATTAATTTATTGATAGTGTAGTGTTAGGTTTAATTGTAGGTAATTGTAGGTATTTTATTTAATTAATTTAATGATAGTATAGTGTTAGGTTTAATTGTAACTTAGGTTAGGATTTATTTTACAGGTAATTTTGTAATTATTTTAACTAGGTAGCTATTAAATAGTTCTTAACTATTTAATAGCTATTGTACCTGGTTAAAATAATTACAAAGTTGCTGGTAAAATAAATATTAATCCTAAAATATCTACAATGTAATTATAATTTATATTGTAGCTATATTAGGGTTTATTTTACAGGTAAGTATTTAGCTTTAAATAGGAATAATTTATTTAATAAGAGTTAATTAATTTCGTTAGATTAAAATTATATTTAATTTAGGGGGGTGTTAGTGTTAGGGTTAGACTTAGCTTTAGGGGTTAATCCATTTATTAGAATAGCGGTGAGCTCCGGTTGGCAGATTAGGGGTTAATGTTTGAAGTTAGGTGTTGGCGATGTTAGGGAGGGCAGATTAGGGGTTAATACTATTTATTATAGGGTTAGTGAGGCGGATTAGGGGTTAATAACTTTATTATAATAGCGGTGCGGTCCGCTCGGCAGATTAGGGGTTAATAAGTGTATGCAGGTGGAGGCGACGTTGTGGGGGGCAGATTAGGGGTTAATAAATATAATACAGGGGTCGGCGGTGTTAGGGGCAGCAGATTAGGGGTACATAAGTATAACGTAGGTGGCGGTCAGCAGATTAGGGGTTAAAAAAATGTAATCGAGTGGCGGCGATGTGGGGGGGACCTCGGTTTAGGGGTACATAGGTAGTGTATGGGTGTTAGTGTACTTTAGAGCACAGTAGTTAAGAGCTTTATGAACCGGCGTTAGCCCAGAAAGCTCTTAACTACTGATTTTTTTTCTGCGGCTGGAGTTTTGTCGTTAGATTTCTAACGCTCACTTCAGACACGACTCTAAATACCGGAGTTAGAAAGATCCCATTGAAAAGATAGGATACACAAATGACGTAAGGGGATCTGCGGTATGGAAAAGTCGCGGCTGAAAAGTGAGCGTTAGACCCTTTTTTGAGTGACTCCAAATACCGGAGGTAGCCTAAAACCAGCGTTAGGAGCCTCTACGCTGGTTTTCACGGCTAACGCCAAACTCCAAATCTAGGCCAGTGAGTATATCATGAAATAGCTTTATCAGTTATACTAACCATTTGGTGCTACTTATTTATAGTGAGTATAGCACAAAATAACTATCGGTTATACTAACCATTAGGTACTTCTTATTTATAGAGAGTATAGCACTAAATAGCTGTATCAGTTATACTAAACATTAGGTGCTACTTATTTATAGTGTGTATAGCACATAATAGCTTTATCAGTTTATACTAACCATTAGGTTCTACTTATTTATAGTGTGTATAGCACAAAATGCCTTTAGCAGTTATACTAACCATTAGGTGCTGCTTATGTATAGTGAGTATAGCAGTAAATAGCTGTATCAGTTATACTAACCATTAGTAGCTACTTATTTATAGTGAGTTTAGAACTAAATATCGGTATCAGTTATACTAACCATTAGGTGCTACTTATTTATAGTGAGTATAGCACTAAATAGCTGTATTAGTTACACCAACCATTAGTAGCTACTTATTTATAGTGATTATAGCACTGAATAGCTGTATTAGTTATACAAACCATTAGTAGCTACTTATTTCTAGTGAGTATAGCACTAAATAGCTGTATTATTTAGACTAGCCATTTGTTGCTACTTATTTATAGAGAGTATAGCACTAAATAGCTGTATTAGTTATACTATCCATTAGTAGCTACTTATTTATAGTGAGTATAGCAGTAAATATTTGTATGAGTTATACTAACCATTAGGTACTACTTATTTATAGTGAGTATAGCACAAAATAACTGTATCAGTTATACTAACCATTAGTAGCTACTTATTTATAGTGAGTATAGCAGTAAATAGCTGTATCAGTTATACTAACCATTAGGTGATATTTATTTATAGTGTGTATAGCAGTAAATAGCTGTATCAGTTATACTAACCATAAGGTACTACTTATTTATAGTGAGTATAGCATGAAATAGCTGTATCAGTTATACTAACCATTAGGTGCTACTTATTTATAGTGAGTATAGCATGAAATAGCTGTATCAGTTATACTAACTATTAGGTGCTACTTATTTATAGTGTGTATAGCACAAAATACCTTTAGCAGTTATACTAACCATTAGGTGCTGCTTATTTATAGTGAGTATTGCAGTAAATAGCTGTTTCAGTTTTATAACCAATAGTAGCTACTTATTTATAGTGAGTTTAGCACTAAATATCTGTATCAGTTATACTAACCATTAGGTGCTCCTTATATATAGTGAGTATAGCACTAAATAGCTGTATCAGTTACACTAACCATTAGTAGCTACTTATTTATAGTGATTATAGCACTGAATAGCTGTATCAGTTATACTAACCATTACTAGCTACTTATTTATAGTGAGTATAGCACTAAATAGCTGTATTATTTAGACTAGCCATTTGTTGCTACTTATTTATAGAGAGTATAGCACTAAATAGCTGTATCAGTTATACTATCCATTAGTAGCTACTTATTTATAGTGAGTATAGCAGTAAATATTTGTATGAGTTATTCTAACCATTAGGTGCTACTTATTTATAGTGAGTATAGCACAAAATAACTGTATTGGTTATACTAAATGTTACGGTTGCCTCCAGGCTGGCTGGAAGTTGGACCGTAGAAAAGGATGCTCCTAGCGCTCACCAAAGAATCATCAGCACCATAGTCAGCAATCCCTGTAGTGATATTAGCTGAAGCTGTCCCCTACAAACATGAGTCAAAGCTGCAAGTTAGAGGGTCAGAAATAGGTCTGATGTGCTGGAGCACACAGCCTCCTTTTTATTGAGGTTAAATGCAAACAGGACACTCTCAGGGGGAGGCATAAAATCCCCCATCACACATTTGATATTAGATAGAGAGACACTCCCTTTGACAGGCCACAACATTACTTCAGCAGATAACATTTTACACACAATAAAACAATGCAGTCCACCTTATCAATACTAGTCTGATTAGACAATGGGAAAGTTGATCACTAAACCTAATTAGAGCTAATCCCAGCAGACTTGTATTTAGAATAGGTTTCTTGAAGCTGAACAAAATTTAACTCTTAATGCACACAATGAAACTGAACCAAGTGGGAGAAAGCCAGGGACAAGTCATTTCACAGGTCTGGGGACATAGTCTTAAAGGGGGCATTGTTCACCAAAGTCACAATATGTCCCCAGACGGTTCCCAAAGGGCCACACATACCCAACAAAAGTCAATATACTCTCAGGGGCACAATCTTCCAGGGGCCATAGTCATGTGGAAGGAGGCTGGCAAATAGGCTTCTCCAAAATCCAGGGAAGCAGGGCAATTTTCCATTTAAAGGGCCAGTTACAAACAGCAGTTTGTAACATATCTCCCCTTTTGGAGGGAGACTAACCAGGCACCTGACCTTCTGCCGGTCAGTGCCTAAGTTAGTCTCGCAACCCACCAACAAATAATCGTTAGCAGCAAAGTAGCCCCCCCACAATACGTAGTACTGGCCTGTAAGTTCCAGGTTGTAGGATGAAAGTGTAGCATCCTTGGCCTTCCTGGCGCAGCTGGGCAAATAGCTGATGGTACTTGGGGGGCAGAGGCCAGCGGCACTCTGCCCTGGTGCCAGCGCTTCTGCTGGGGTGAGGGGTTTTCAGGCCAGTTCTGTAACAAGGACAAGGTCTGTAGGGCAGAGGCCAGCAGCGCTCTGTCCTGATGCCAGCTCTTCTGCTGGGGGAATTGGGGCATAGTCCTGCCCGGTGGCAAAGGGAACGTGGGGGTCAGTGGGGGTTAACATCTCCACTGTTAACCCTGGGCCCAAGTTAGGAGTTAGCTGGGGAGGGGGAGATTGGCTTACCTCCTCCTGATACTCCGGCGGCCGTTGGGAAGGGAGGTCGATGCTCTCTGCTTCCTGTGGAACATGCTGCAGCTGGGGAGAGAGACCGGTTGTCTCCTCTCCCTGGAAGGCACACTCCAGCTGGGGAGGGAGGTCGATGCTCTCCCCTCCCTGTAGCTGGGTCTGTCGCTGGGGATCTGGGCCGCCTGCCCAGCATCCCTGTAGGGCCGGTAGAGAGACTGCGGTCCCATCTCCACCTGCCTGCTGGGGGTCCTCCCAGGACCAGTCTATGAGGCCTGCTGCCTCTGGTATCTCTGGTTGGGGTTGGGGGAAGGAGACCGGTTGTCTCTTCCCTCTGCACAGTATACTGCCGCTGGGGAGGGAGGTCGCGGCTCTCCTCTCCCTGTGGAACATGCTGCGGCTGGGGAGAGAGACCAGGTGTCCATACCCTCAAACTCCACAGTTGGCGCTCAAAGGCTCGTGCCGCTTTGTTCTCCGTATCTAATTCCCGGATGATGCGACTGACTACCTCCTGCGCAGGGTCTGGACCATATCGGACTAGCCGCCTCTTTACCTCTGAAACGAAATCCGCGGCCCTCATAGCGACGGATCCGGTTGAGGTGCTCTTCACATGGTTCTGACCAGTATCTTGTCAGCTCCATGCTGCTGTAGGTAGGGACGCTGCGCAGTGGCTAGCGTTGCCCTCAATTACTCTCCTACGATACCAGTGCTGTTGTGGTGCTGCTCCTTGCGCTAGGACGCCAATCCCACCGCTGCCGCCAAATGTTACGGTTGGACCGTAGAAAAGGATGCTCCTAGCGCTCACCAAAGAATCATCAGCACCATAGTCAGCAATCCCTGTAGTGATATTAGCTGAAGCTGTCCCCTACAAACATGAGTCAAAGCTGCAAGTTAGAGGGTCAGAAATAGGTCTGATGTGCTGGAGCACACAGCCTCCTTTTTATTGAGGTTAAATGCAAACAGGACACTCTCAGGGGGAGGCATAAAATCCCCCATCACACATTTGATATTAGATAGAGAGACACTCCCTTTGACAGGCCACAACATTACTTCAGCAGAGAACATTTTACACACAATAAAACAATGCAGTCCACCTTATCAATACTAGTCTGATTAGACAATGGGAAAGTTGATCACTAAACCTAATTAGAGCTAATCCCAGCAGACTTGTATTTAGAATAGGTTTCTTGAAGCTGAACAAAATTTAACTCTTAATGGCACACAATGAAACTGAACCAAGTGGGAGAAAGCCAGGGACAAGTCATGTCACAGGTCGGGGGACATAGTCTTAAAGGGGGCAATGTTCACCAAAGTCACAATATGTCCCCAGACGGTTCCCAAGGGCCACACACACCCAACCAAAGTCAATATACTCTCAGGGGCACAATCTTCCAGGGGCCATAGTCATGTGGAAGGAGGCTGGCAAATAGGCTTCTCCAAAATCCAGGGAAGCAGGGCAATTTTCCATTTAAAGGGCCAGTTACAAACAGCAGTTTGTAACACTAACCATTAGGTACTTCTTATTTATAGTGAGTATAGCATGAAATAGCTGTATCAGTTATACTAACCATTAGGTGCTACTTATTTATAGTGAGTATAGCACTAAATAGCTGTATCAGTTATACTAAACATTAGGTGCTACTTATTTATAGTGTGTATAGCACAAAATAGCTGTATCAGTTATACTAACCATTAGGTGCTACTTATTTATAGTGAGTATAGCATGAAATAGCTGTATCAGTTATACTAACCATTAGGTGCTACTTATTTATAGTGTGTATAGCACAAAATAGCTGTATCAGTTATACTAACTATTAGGTGCTACTTATTTATAGTGTGTATAGCACAAAATACCTTTAGCAGTTATACTAACCATTAGGTGCTGCTTATTTATAGTGAGTATTGCAGTAAATAGCTGTTTCAGTTTTATAACCAATAGTAGCTACTTATTTATAGTGAGTATAGCACTAAATAGCTGTATCAGTTATACTAACCATTAGGTGCTCCTTATATATAGTGAGTATAGCACTAAATAGCTGTATCAGTTACACTAACCATTAGTAGCTACTTATTTATAGTGATTATAGCACTGAATAGCTGTATCAGTTATACTAACCATTACTAGCTACTTATTTATAGTGAGTATAGCACTAAATAGCTGTATTATTTAGACTAGCCATTTGTTGCTACTTATTTATAGAGAGTATAGCACTAAATAGCTGTATCAGTTATACTATCCATTAGTAGCTACTTATTTATAGTGAGTATAGCAGTAAATATTTGTATGAGTTATTCTAACCATTAGGTGCTACTTATTTATAGTGAGTATAGCACAAAATAACTGTATTGGTTATACTAAATGTTACGGTTGCCTCCAGGCTGGCTGGAAGTTGGACCGTAGAAAAGGATGCTCCTAGCGCTCACCAAAGAATCATCAGCACCATAGTCAGCAATCCCTGTAGTGATATTAGCTGAAGCTGTCCCCTACAAACATGAGTCAAAGCTGCAAGTTAGAGGGTCAGAAATAGGTCTGATGTGCTGGAGCACACAGCCTCCTTTTTATTGAGGTTAAATGCAAACAGGACACTCTCAGGGGGAGGCATAAAATCCCCCATCACACATTTGATATTAGATAGAGAGGACACTCCCTTTGACAGGCCACAACATTACTTCAGCAGATAACATTTTACACACAATAAAACAATGCAGTCCACCTTATCAATACTAGTCTGATTAGACAATGGGAAAGTGATCACTAAACCTAATTAGAGCTAATCCAGCAGACTTGTATTTAGAATAGGTTTCTTGAAGCTGAACAAAATTTAACTCTTAATGGCACACAATGAAACTGAACCAAGTGGGAGAAAGCCAGGGACAAGTCATTTCACAGGTCTGGGGACATAGTCTTAAAGGGGGCATTGTTCACCAAAGTCACAATATGTCCCAGACGGTTCCCAAAGGGCCACACATACCCAACAAAAGTCAATATACTCTCAAGGGGCACAATCTTCCAGGGGCCATAGTCATGTGGAAGGAGGCTGGCAAATAGGCTTCTCCAAAATCCAGGGAAGCAGGGCAATTTTCCATTTAAAGGGCCAGTTACAAACAGCAGTTTGTAACTATCTCCCCTTTTGGAGGGAGACTAACCAGGCACCTGACCTTCTGCGGTCAGTGCCTAAGTTAGTCTCGCAACCCACCAACAAATAATCGTTAGCAGCAAAGTAGCCCCCCCACAATACGTAGTACTGGCCTGTAAGTTCCAGGTTGTAGGATGAAAGTGTAGCATCCTTGGCCTTCCTGGCGCAGCTGGGCAAATAGCTGATGGTACTTGGGGGGCAGAGGCCAGCGGCACTCTGCCTGGTTGCCAGCGCTTCTGCTGGGGTGAGGGGTTTTCAGGCCAGTTCTGTAACAAGGACAAGGTCTGTAGGGCAGAGGCCCAGCAGCGCTCTGTCCTGATGCCAGCTCTTCTGCTGGGGGAATTGGGGCATAGTCCTGCCGGTGGCAAGGGAACGTGGGGGTCAGTGGGGGTTAACATCTCCACTGTTAACCCTGGGCCCAAGTTAGGAGTTAGCTGGGGGAGGGGGAGATTGGCTTACCTCCTCCTGATACTCCGGCGGCCGTTGGGAAGGGATGGTCGATGCTCTCTGCTTCCTGTGGAACATGCTGCAGCTGGGGAGAGAGACCGGTTGTCTCCTCTCCCTGGAAGGCACACTCCAGCTGGGGAGGGCGGTCGATGCTCTCCCCTCCCTGTAGCTGGGTCTGTCGCTGGGGATCTGGGCCGCCTGCCCAGCATCCCTGTAGGGCCGGTAGAGAGACTGCGGTCCCATCTCACCTGCCTGCTGGGGGTCCTCCCAGACAGTCTATGAGGCCTGCTGCCCTCTGGTATCTCTGGTTGGGGTTGGGGAAGGAGACCGGTTGTCTCTTCCCTCTGCACAGTATACTGCCGCTGGGGGAGGGAGGGTCGCGGCTCTCCTCTCCCTGTGGAACATGCTGCGGCTGGGGAGAGAGACCAGGTGTCCATACCCTCAAACTCCACAGTTGGCGCTCAAAGGCTCGTGCCGCTTTGTTCTCCGTATCCAATTCCCGGATGATGCGACTGACTACCTCCTGCGCAGGGTCTGGACCATATCGGACTAGCCGCCTCTTTACCTCTGAAACGAAATCCGCGCCCTCATAGCGACGGATCCGGTTGAGGTGCTCTTCACATGGTTCTGACCAGTATCTTGTCAGCTCCATGCTGCTGTAGGTAGGGACGCTGCGCAGTGGCTAGCGTTGCCCTCAAATACTTCTCCTACGATACCAGTGCTGTTGTGGTGCTGCTCCTTGCGCTAGGACGCCAATCCCACCGCTGCCGCCAAATGTTACGGTTGGACCGTAGAAAAGGATGCTCCTAGCGCTCACCAAAGAATCATCAAGCACCATAGTCAGCAATCCCTGTAGTGATATTAGCTGAAAGCTGTCCCCCTACAAACATGAGTCAAAGCTGCAAGTTAAGAGGGTCAGAAATAGGTCTGATGTGCTGGAGCACACAGCCTCCTTTTTATTGAGGTTAAATGCAAACAGGACACTCTCAGGGGGAGGCATAAAATCCCCCATCACACATTTGATATTAGATAGAGAGACACTCCCTTTGACAGGCCACAACATTACTTCAGCAGAGAACATTTTACACACAATAAAACAATGCAGTCCACCTTATCAATACTAATTGATTAGACAATGGGAAAGTTGATCACTAAACCTAATTAGAGCTAATCCCAGCAGACTTGTATTTAGAATAGGTTTCTTGAAGCTGAACAAAATTTAACTCTTAATGGCACACAATGAAACTGAACCAAGTGGGAGAAAGCCAGGGACAAGTCATTTCACAGGTCTGGGGACATAGTCTTAAAGGGGGCATTGTTCACCAAAGTCACAATATGTCCCCAGACGGTTCCCAAAGGGCCACACACACACCAACAAAAGTCAATATACTCTCAGGGGCACAATCTTCCAGGGGCCATAGTCATGTGGAAGGAGGCTGGCAAATAGGCTTCTCCAAAATCCAGGGAAGCAGGGGCAATTTTCCATTTAAAGGGCCAGTTACAAACAGCAGTTTGTAACACTAACCATTAGGTACTTCTTATTTATAGTGAGTATAGCATGAAATAGCTGTATCAGTTATACTAACCATAGGTGCTACTTATTATAGTGAGTATAGCACTAAATAGCTGTATCAGTTATACTAAACATTAGGTGCTACTTATTTATAGTGTGTATAGCACAAAATAGCTGTATCAGTTATACTAACATTAGGTGCTACTTATTATAGTAGGTATAGCATGAAATAGCTGTATCGTTATACTAACCATTAGGTGCTACTTATTTATAGTGTGTATAGCACAAAATAGCTGTATCAGTTATACTAACTATTAGGTGCTACTTATTTATAGTGTGTATAGCACAAAATACCTTTAGCAGTTATACTAACCATTAGGTGCTTGCTTATTATAGTGAGTATTGCAGTAAATAGCTTGTTTCAGTTTTATAACCAATAGTAGCTACTTATTTATAGTGAGTTTAGCACTAAATATCTGTATCAGTTATACTAACCATTAGGTGCTCCTTATATATAGTGAGTATAGCACTAAATAGCTGTATCAGTTACACTAACCATTAGTAGCTACTTATTTATAGTGATTATAGCACTGAATAGCTGTATCAGTTATACTAACCATTACTAGCTACTTATTTATAGTGAGTATAGCACTAAATAGCTGTATTATTTAGACTAGCCATTTGTTGCTACTTATTTTATAGAGAGTATAGCACTAAATAGCTGTATCAGTTATACTATCCATTAGTAGCTACTTATTTATAGTGAGTATAGCAGTAAATATTTGTATGAGTTATTCTAACCATTAGGTGCTACTTATTTATAGTGAGTATAGCACAAAATAACTGTATTGGTTATATACTAAATGTTACGGTTGCCTCCAGGCTGGCTGGAAGTTGGACCGTAGAAAAGGATGCTCCTAGCGCTCACCCAAGAATCATCAGCACCATAGTCAGCAATCCCTGTAGTGATATTAGCTGAAGCTGTCCCCTACAAACATGAGTCAAAGCTGCAAGTTAGAGGGTCAGAAATAGGTCTGATGTGCTGGAGCACACAGCCTCCTTTTTTATTGAGGTTAAATGCAAACAGGACACTCTCAGGGGGAGGCATAAAATCCCCCCATCACACATTTGATATTAGATAGAGAGACACTCCCTTTGACAGGCCACAACATTACTTCAGCAGATAACATTTTACACACAATAAAACAATGCAGTCCACCTTATCAATACTAGTCTGATTAGACAATGGAAAGTTGATCACTAAACTAATTAGAGCTAATCCCAGCAGACTTGTATTTAGAATAGGTTTCTTGAAGCTGAACAAAATTTAACTCTTAATGGCACACAATGAAACTGAACCAAGTGGGAGAAAGCCAGGGGACAAGTCATTTCACAGGTCTGGGGACATAGTCTTAAAGGGGGCATTGTTCACCAAAGTCACAATATGTCCCCCAGACGGTTCCCAAAGGGCCACACATACCCAACAAAAGTCAATATACTCTCAGGGGCACAATCTTCCAGGGGCCATAGTCATGTGGAAGGAGGCTGGCAAATAGGCTTCTCCAAAATCCAGGGAAGCAGGGCAATTTTCCATTTAAAGGGCCAGTTACAAACAGCAGTTGTAACATATCTCCCCTTTTGGAGGGAGGACTAACCAGGCACCTGACCTTCTGCCGGTCAGTGCCTAAGTTAGTCTCGCAACCCACCAACAAATAATCGTTAGCAGCAAAGTAGCCCCCCCACAATACGTAGTACTGGCCTGTAAGTTCAGGTTGTAGGACTGAAAGTGTAGCATCTTGGCCTTCTGGCGCAGCTGGGCAAATAGCTGATGGTACTTGGGGGGCAGAGGCCAGCGGCACTCTGCCCTTGGTGCAGCGCTTCTGCTGGGGTGAGGGGTTTTCAGGCCAGTTCTGTAACAAGGACAAGGTCTGTAGGGCAGAGGCCAGCAGCGCTCTGTCCTGATGCCAGCTCTTCTGCTGGGGGAATTGGGGCATAGTCCTGCCCGGTGGCAAAGGGAACGTGGGGGTCAGTGGGGGTTAACATCTCCACTGTTAACCCTGGGCCCAAGTAGGAGTTAGCTGGGGAGGGGGGAGATTGGCTTACCTCCTCCTGATACTCCGGCGGCCGTTGGGAAGGGAGGTCGATGCTCTCTGCTTCCTGTGGAACATGCTGCGGCTGGGGAGAGAGACCGGTTGTCTCCTCTCCCTGGAAGGCCACACTCCAGCTGGGGAGGGAGGTCGATGCTCTCCCCTCCCTGTAGCTGGGTCCTGTCGCTGGGGATCTGGGCCGCCTGCCCAGCATCCCTGTAGGGCCGGTGGTAGAGAAGACTGCGGTCCCATCTCCACCTGCCTGCTGGGGGTCCTCCCAGGACCAGTCTATGAGGCCTGCTGCCTCTGGGTATCTCTGGTATGGGTTGGGGAAGGAGACCGGTTGTCTCTTCCCTCTGCACAGTATACTGCCGCTGGGGAGGGAGGTCGCTGCTCTCCTCTCCCTGTGGAACATGCTGCGGCTGGGGAGAGAGACCAGGTGTCCATACCCTCAAACTCCACAGTTGGCGCTCAAAGGCTGTGCCGCTTTGTTCTCCGTATCCAATTCCCGGATGATGCGACTGACTACCTCCTGCGCAGGGTCTGGACCATATCGGACTAGCCGCCTCTTTACCTCTGAAACGAAATCCGCGCCCTCATAGCGACGGATCCGGTTGAGAGTGCTCTTCACTGGTTCTGACCAGTATCTTGTCAGCTCCATGTGCTGTAGGTAGGGACGCTGGCAGTGGCTAGCGTTGCCCTCAATTACTCTTCTACGATACCCAGTGCTGTTGTGGTGCTGCCTCCTTGCGCTAGGACGCAATCCACAGCCTGCGCCAAATGTTCGGTTGGACCGTAGAAAAGGATGCTCCCTAGCGTCACCAAAGAATCATCAGCACCATAGTCAGCAATCCCTGTAGTGATATTAGCTGAAAGCTGTCCCCTACCAAACATGAGTCAAAGCTGAAGTTAGAGGGTCAGAAATAGGTCTGATGTGCTGGAGCACACAGCCTCCTTTTTCATTGAGGTTAAATGCAAACAGGACACTCTCAGGGGGAGGCATAAAATCCCCCATCACACATTTGATATTAGATAGAGAGGACACTCCCTTTGACAGGCACCAAACATTACTCAGCAGAGAACATTTACACACAATAAAACAATGCAGTCCACCTTATCAATACTAGTCTGATTAGACAATGGGAAAGTTGATCACTAAACCTAATTAGAGCTAATCCAGCAGACTTGTATTTAGAATAGGTTTCTTGAAGCTGAACCAATTTAACTCTTAATGCACACAATGCAAACTGAACCAAGTGGGAGAAAGCCAGGGACAAGTCATTTCACAGGTCTGGGGACAATAGTCTTAAAGGGGGCATTGTTCACCAAAGTCACAATATGTCCCCAGACGGTTCCCAAAGGGCACAACCACACCCAACAAAAGTCAATATACTCTCAGGGGCTACAATCTTCCAGGGGCCCATAGTCATGTGGAAGGAGGCTGGCAAATAGGCTTCTCCAAAATCCAGGGAAGCAGGGCAATTTTTCATTTAAAGGGCCAGTTACAAACAGCAGTTTGTAACACTAACCATTAGGTACTTCTTATTTATAGTGAGTATAGCAGAAATCAGCTGTATCAGTTATACTAACCATTAGGTGCTACTTATTTATAGTGAGTATAGCACTAAATAGCTGTATCAGTTATACTAAACATAGGTGCTACTTATTTATATGTGTGTATAGCACAAAATAGCTGTATCAGTTATACTAACCATTAGGTGCTACTTATTATAGTGAGTATAGCATGAAAATAGCTTGTATCAGGTATTTACTAACCCATTATGTGCTACTTATTTATAGTGTGAATAGCACAAAATAGCTGTATCAGTTATAACTAACTATTAGGTGCTACTTATTTATAGTGTGTATAGCACAAATACTTTAGCAGTTATACTAACCATTAGGTGCTGCTTATTTATAGTGAGTATTGCAGTAAATAGCTGTTTCAGTTTTATAACCATTAGTAGCTACTTATTTATAGTGAGTTTAGCACTAAATATCTGTATCAGTATACTAACCATTAGGTGCTCCTTATATATAGGAGTATAGCACTAAATAGCTGTATCAGTTACCACTAACCATTAGTAGCTACTTTATTTATGTGATTATAGCACTGAATAGCTGTATCAGTTATACTAACCATTACTAGCTACTTTATTTATAGTGAGTTAGCACTAAATAGCTGTATTATTTAGACTAGCCATTTGTTGCTACTTATTTATAGAGTATATAGCACTAATAGCTGTATCAGTTATACTATCCATTAGTAGCTACTTATTTTATAGTGAGTATAGCAAGTAAATATTTGTATGAGTTATTCTAACCATTAGGTGCTACATATTTATAGTGAGGTATAGCACAAAATAACTGTATTGGTTATACTAACCATTAGGTACTTCTGTATTTATAGTGAGTATAGCATGAAATAGCTGTATCAGTTATACTAACCATTAGGTGCTACTTATTTATAGTGAGTATAGCACTAAATAGCTGTATCAGTTATACTAAAACATTAGGTGTACTTATTATTAGTGTGTTATAGCACTAAATAGCTGTATCAGTTATACTAACCATTAGGTGCTACTTATTTATAGTGTGTATAGCACAAAATACCTTTAGCAGTTGTACTAACCATTAGGTGCTGCTTATTTATAGTGAGTATAGCAGTAAATAACTGGATCAGTTATACTAACCATTAGGTGCATACTTATTTATAGTGAGTATAGCACTAAATAGCAGTATCAGTTACACCCTAACCATTAGTAGCTACTTATTTATAGTGATTATAGCACCTGAATAGCTGTATCAGTTATACTAACCATTAGTAGCTTACTTATTTATAGTGAGTATCAGCACTAAATAGCTGTATTATTTAGACTAACCATTTGTAGCTACTTATTTATAGTGAGTTATAGCAGTAAATAGGCTGTATGAGTTATACTAACCATTAGGGGCTACTTATTTATAGTGAGTATAGCACCTAAATATCTGTATCAGTTATACTAACCATTAGTAGCTACTTATTTATAGTGAGTATAGCAGTAAATAGGCTGTATCAGTTACACTAACCATTAGTAGCTACTTATTTATAGTGATTATAGCACTGAATAGCTGTATCAGTTATACTAACCATTAGTAGCCTACTTATTTATAGTGAGTATAGCACTAAATAGCTGTATTATTTAGACTAACCATTTGTAGCTACTTATTTATAGTGAGTATAGCAGTAAATAGCTGTATGAGTTATACTAACCATTAGGGGCTTACTTATTTATAGTGAGTATAGCACTAAATATCCTGTATCAGTTATACTAACCATTAGTAGCTACTTATTTCTGTGAGTATAGCAGTAAATAGCTGTATCAGTTATACTAACCATTAGGTTCTACTTATTTATAGTGAGTATCAGCACTAAATAGCTGTATCAGTTACACTAACCATTAGGGTGCTGCTTATTATAAGTGAGTATAGCACTAAATAGCTGTATCACTTTGATAAGGTATGAAATATGTTGTCCAGATTATTACTTTCCTATTGGCCATCAACAGCACTTTGCATAGGATGTGGCCCTTGTATTAAAACAAACTTCAATATTACCATCTAAGTAAACCATTTGACTATAGTGTACGGTAATTTACACACAAAAACCATGTATAAATCTGTGCAGGAGTGTTCATGTCGCCCGCCCACATAAACTTAATGCTAAGTACAGTTAATACTCTTATTTGCAATTTAGGGCGGTTATACAGATACTGATAGCTTTTCTTATAGCCTGCACAAAATGAAATCTTCTAGATCAGGGGTGAAATCTTTTTAAAAAATATACTGAGTGACCATGGTACCCATTGCAAATTTGAAGGAACATTAAAAAAAACTATGAAATTATTCATGATAATATTTGGAGAATTTCTTTTTAGCCCCAACCCATAGATTTTAAAGACACGCCCACAAACTGCCCAGACAGACTCACGCGTTCGCCTCCAGGGACCTGCCCAACTAACCCACCCGCTTTTCACTTGTGACTTTGTTCCTTCTAATATTGCCTCTCCACATTACAGCAACGGCTTGTGGGGCGCAAATAAATGCTGAAACCTTTAAAGAAGGTTAAATGTATTGCTATAGTGCATGAAATACTATGAATGCCTTTTAAAAAATAATTTTCTTTATTAGTACAATAGTTCATAAACAAATGTAATTTGTGTTGGATCAGTTTTGCAAACAGTATTAAAAATATTTCATATAATCCTGTAATTTATCTATAGATCTATCTATAAAAAATCTATAAAAAATCCATAAAGATCATAGAGGGGTATATTAAGATAAAATTCATATAGATGTAAAAGAATATAGAGAGATCATATGTTGATATATTCAGTAATAGGGTCCTGGGGGGTTATTAAAAATAGGAGGATTCTCTGAATGTATCCTGTCTAAGTATGTAAAGAACCTGACTAAGAAAAGTAAATGTGTGTTGGGAAGATTTTCCAATATGTTTAAAAAGATAATCCTAAAGTGTAATCAATATAGAGTTTGCTAGTATAAACACATCATATTATTGGCAGAACGTTAAAACAATCTATTGTTGCCTTTAGTGCAATTGATAGGCGATTGTTGGATACCTTGAGAAATAAATAAATAAATAAGGTTTAAACGTTATTGTTCAGAATTATTTAAGTAAATTGCGGTTCAAAGTCACTAGAATGTGACTAGTTGATTTTTGTGCAGCAAGATGCAGTCGGCCGACTGAAAGGCAAAACCTTGTTATCCAAACTATTTTCTTTAAAACAAATGTTATTCGTTATTGTGGCTGTATGAGTCTATTGATCTCTTGCTATTGTGAGCAATAACAGGATGCTAGGGATGTTAATACACGTTGCCAGGGCTCTACGGTCTAGGAGTAAACAATAGATAGTAAGGAGCGAGGATTTACTTACTTTCTCCTAGCCGATTCTGGAGCCTGGATGTAGATACAAATGTTTCTGTGTTAATCTTCCGCTGTTGCCAAAGATAGCTACTTTTGTTATCCTGATGTCCTCAGTTGTTGTCAGGCTTTTCTCCGCTCACTGCTTCAGTGCCACGGCACAGGTGTAAAGGTGTTCAGTCCTCTGGTCCGCTAACAGATAGCGGCTACCTTGTTGCAAAGATGTGAGGGCTTATTTGTAATCCGCTGTCAAATTGCGGTCCCCTTTTTTTTTTTTGAAAAAGTTTAAACAGTGGTAGCGATGATATGGTTGTTTTTCTGTCCTTTGGAACACATAGGTAGTTTTTTGGCAGTAGTTTGCTATGTGTTTCGGCCGTAAACTTTGGCCTTTTTCAAGCTGTACTACTGCAATCATTCTTGGTGGGCTTTTTATACCCTATTCTAGTTTTCTTCAAACGGTCATACAAATGAATAATAGTCTCATTAGTATTTCAAACGGTCATACAATTGAATAATAGTCTCTTTAGTATTTAATTAGTTATATTGACTTCAATGGTTGTTGGTTAATGTGTATTTTAAGAAATTCTTTCTCCGCTATTCTTGTACCTTTAAGAAACTTGTTTTTGTTTTAAAATACAAGGTTTACAATAATGGTTATTTTAATCTGTATCATGCCGTGTAGAAAATGTTTATTGAGTGTCTTGATATAGTGCATAAAAACTTAGATGATGGCACAGATGATCTTTGTGTATTCTTTATCTTTTTTGCTTATTTTGCATTTTTCATTTTCTCTCGTTTGTAGAAAAACATAAAAAAATATAACACTATTTATTAAGAATCTATAAATATTTATAAAGCTTTGTTTTTATTAAAAAAATCAAGGAGCACAAATATAAGTATAAGTAGAATAGCATTTACAAAAAATGTTCCAAAAAATGTTTGTGAAATAATGCGATATGTTTAAAATTATGGTCTAACTTCATAGGATAAAAAAGTTTAAAAAAGTTTAGCTGCTTCTAGCTTTATGTATAAAAAGATATGACTCAGAAATATAGGTTAAATTCTAAGAGTGATTTGGATATCTGTAATTTATTTGTATTTTGTTTTATTATAACACACAGTAAGAGAAATTAACTTGTCTTTGCAAGTGGGTGTACTATTGAGAACTTCTCTCTATTCTTTTAGGAAACTATTCAGGTTGAAATCTATGTTCAGACCTTTTGGTTGTAATGTCTGCAATTGGAAGATCCATTTGGCTTCTGCTTGCATTAGTGCATTTGATTGGTTCCCTCCCCTACAGTTATTCTTATTTTTTCTATAACTGTGAAGGTAAAAATTTTTAAATTACTATTATTAAATCTGAAATGTTTTGGGACTGGAAGCTCCAGGTTTCTTTTTTCTTCTGATTTTCTATAGATATATGTGCTCTCTTAGTCTTTCACGTACTGTTCTTTCAGTTTCTCCTGTGTATTGGATATTACATTTTTTACATTCTATCAGGTAGATCACGTTTTTATCCATACACTTTATAGTGTTTTTGATTTTATATTCTTTTTTAGTGATATTAGAAGTAAAAGTGTGGTTTTCTTTGAGTGTCTGCATGCTTTACATATATGGCAGGGTAGAACCCTTTTAAATCTGATCCTAGAACCCCTTTTTCTATTTCTTTTATTTTAGTGTTTTTCATTGAAGGGCCAATCTATTTTTTAGTGTGTTTGCTTTTCTGTAAACAAATTTTGGTTTTGGAGGTAGTTGGGCCTATATCAGGTCATAGCTTAGGATATACCAATGTTTTGAATGATTTTTTCTATTATGTGTTTATCTTCAGCATACTGGTGATAAATGGGATATTTATTTTATCTATTGTGTTGCATTTATTTCCCTTATTTGTATTATTTAAAATATCTGTTCTTTCAATTTTCTTACCTCTTCTATATCTCTTTCTATTTTGTGTATCATATCCCCTGTCTATAAATTTCTGTTTGAAAACTGTGCTTTGTTGTTCAAAAGTGGGGGTCATTACATTTCTTTTAATCTTAAAAACTGTCCCTTGGGAATATTTTGTTTCCATTTTTTCAAGTGACAACTTTCCCAATGGAATATAGTTGTTCGCATCTACTTCCTTGAAATATGTCTTTGTATTTAATTTGTCTCCATTTGTTGAGATTTCTAGATCTATAGTTTATTTTTATTTTGTTGTAATTATAGGTAAAAGTAAGGTTCTTATCATTATTATTCATATTTTGGATACATTGTATCAAGTCTTTTTCGTCCCCTGTCCATATAAAAAAGAGATCGTCTATGTATCTCTTATAAATATTTTTTCTTAAAATTACTATTGGTGATAAAATTATTTTCCCATAGGCCCATGAACAGGTTTGCGTAACTGGGGGCAAATTTGGTGCCCATCGCAGTTCCGCAAACCTGTTCATAGAAACTACCATCATATAAAAAATAGTTATGTG
Organism: Bombina bombina; assembly: GCF_027579735.1. NCBI lineage: Eukaryota > Metazoa > Chordata > Amphibia > Anura > Bombinatoridae > Bombina > Bombina bombina. Next base: position 30,678,042 of record NC_069499.1, on the reverse strand, counting down.
TTAGGATAAAATTTATACCATCTAAATAAATTCAATTTGGTCTTGTGGCATTTGCCCTCCTTGGTGAGAAATATTTTACTGCACATATTCCATCTAAGTGTTGTATACTGTGTATAATGATGAGACATCACAGGTAACTAGTAAATAATTTGGTTTCCATTGAATGTTCTAGGATTTTTAATAGGCTAGTTGAATCTTTCAGATAGGAATCTAGGTTTTTTACATGTTGTTGAAGAAACCTATCTATATATGCTGAAGATTTGATGTGAGGGATTAATACCCAATATAATTGGGCGACCTGGTGGGTTTTTACTGTTTTTGTGTATTTTTGGAGTGTATATAATTGGGATTCTAGGGTAATTGGGGTATAGAAAATACTCTTTATCTGTGATTATTCCTATTGTTTTTGCCTTTTCAGATGGTTTTTTAGGAAAATTGATAGACTCTTGTTGGGTTTGTTATCATCTTTTTGTATGTCTCAGTATCATTTAATAGTTTAAATATCATCGTCATATTGGGATTTGTCTAATATCACAATACCCCCCCCCTTTATCAGCAGGTTTTATAATGATTTCATTATTCTTTTCTAATTCTGTTATGAGTAATTTTTGTTTCCTTGTGAGTTTTGTTTAATGTTTTTCTTGTTTTCTAAATTTGTTATATCTGTTGTAATTAGTTTTTCGAAACATGTCTATATATTTTCCCTTCTCATTCTTAGGGTAAAAATTAGATTTCTTTTTAGTCAGTATGAATGAAACCCTTTTCATCTTTGAGAAAAGTTTTCATTTTGTGTGTGGTAGAATTTGAACTGTACTGATTCATTTTTGATTGCTTTTTCAACTGGATTTTTTATAAATTTTTTTTAATGTAAGTTTCGAACAAACTTGTGTGTCTATGAATGTGTTGAATTTGTCAATGGTTTTGTTGGGGCGAACGATAGTCCCTTGCTAAGTATTTGATTTTTTGTTTCATTTAATTTTAGTTTACTTAAATTATATATTCCTTGTGTTGTGTATTTATTTCTTTCTTTTTTTTAGTTCTTGAAACTGGGTCTTTTGCGGGTATTGTTGTTCTTTAGTTCTTTTTGATCTACCTCCTCTATTCCCCTCTTTCCGAATGTCTTCTTTTTCTTCTCCTGAGCTTTGTGTGGGCCTAGTCTAAAAAATCTTGTGATTTTTGGAGCTATTTTTAGTTGTATTTCTTATTTGATCTTCATCTCTTTTTGCTTGATCTTTGCTGTCAAATCTATTTTCTGGTTCATACTTATCTAAGACTGAGAACCTGTTGTAGTTGTTGTAGCTGTTATAGCTATTTATGGTCTATTATATGTATTACGATGTTACGATGTTCATAATATTATTGGTTTGTTGTTCATATGTTCTTGAATGTTCACTGTTTGTTGGTCTATTATATGTATTTCGATGTTCATAGTAGTTATGGTTTGGTGTTCATATGTTCTTGGATGTTCAAAAGTTCTTCTACTAGATTTACCCCAATTATTCCGCCAATTTTGAGTTGTATGTGTTGTAATTTTGATTTTAGAGTTGTATGTGTTGTGATTTTGATAGTGTTGTCTCTTTTCATATTTGTTTGATTGTTATTTCCCTTTTTATATTCCACCTTTTGCCATAAAGGTCTTAGTTAGGGTTATTTGGTTGTTGCTCTCTATCTACATAAGGCCTGTGGTGTTCATTTTTTTCTTTTTGTATGTCATTATTTGAACTAGCTACTGATTTCTCTACTTTATTGCCTCTCCATTTATGGCTTATATATCATCACCATTTGGTTCATTTTCAAGGCTTGATAGTCATTTTATCTCTTCAAATTTTTTGAATTTGTTATCTACTAACTCTTGTTTGGATTTTATCAGCAATTGTTTTATTCTTCTTCTCTTTTTTTATACTCATTTATTTCTTTAAATCATAATTTTAGTTTCAATTTCATTTATCTCATTCCTAATTGTAATAGTTGTTCTTCTCTGTACTCTTTGATAAGGTTCATTAGTTTAAATGATGTTTCCTCTAATATGTCCTCCATTTTTTCTTGAAACTAGAATCTATATTTTTAAAAGAGCATTCCTTTTTTATTCTTAGTCCCCTAGGGACTCTTTATTGCTCAAGTATTCATTTAGGAATATACACTCTGTTTTATGTCTCATCTCTAAAATTAGTTTTGTTTCAAGGGTGTTTAGGTATTCTCTCATTTTATCTATATTTTTATTTTATGGTTCAATTGTTTGCCTTCCCTCTTCAAATATATTATGTATATTGTCATAAATCTGGGATCTTAAATCAAAAATATTTTCTTTCTTATATGTATTGCTTTTATTTTTAGTTTTATGGTGTTCAATTATTTGTATATCATTAGTCCCTGTACTTATACCATGGTTTGAATTACTTTCAAAGCTTAATTGCTGGTATAGCATAACTTTTATTAAGCACTACAAGTGTAATGAAACTATTTAGTATAGTGAAGTGCCGAGGTAGAGTACCCGCAAATTTGTTATGTACACAACTTTTACACTCATGCCATAGGTGTGCCTCCCCTTAAAGGGACACTCACGTCAAAATTACATTTTCATGATTCAGACAGAACACACAATTTTAAACAACAATTATTTTATGGTGCAGTGGGAGGGAAAATAGAACTGACTTTAAAGGGATAGTAAAGTCCAAATTAAACTTTCATGATTCAGATAGGGCATGTCATTTTAAACAACTTTTTAATTTACTTTTATCTTCAAATTTGCTTTGTTCTCTTGTTATTCTTAGTTGAAAGCAAAACCTAGGTAGGCTCTTATGCTAATTTCTAAGCCCTTGAAGGCCGCCTCTTAACTGAATGCATTTGACAGTTTTTCACAGCTAGAGGGTGTTAGTTCATGTGTTTCATATAGATAACATTGTGCTCATGCACGTGAAGTTATTTAAGAGTCAGCACTAATTGCCTGAAATACAAGTCTGTCAAAAGATGTGAGATAATGAGGCAGTCAGCAGACGTTTAGATACAAGGTAATCACAGAGGTAAAAAGTATATTAATATAACTGAGATAAGGGGGCAGTCTGCAGAGGCTTAGATACAAGGTAATCACAGAGGTAAAAAGTATATTAATATAACTGAGATAAGGGGGCAGTCTGCAGAGGCTTAGATACAAGGTAATCACAGAGGTAAAAAGTATATTAATATAACTGAGATAAGGAGCAGTCTGCAGAGGCTTAGATACAAGGTAATCACAGAGGTAAAAAGTATATTAATATAACTGAGTTAAGTGGCAGTCTGCAGAGGCTTAGATACAAGGTAATCACAGAGATAAAAAGTATATTAATATAACTGAGATAAGGGGGCAGTCTGCAGAGGCTTAGATACAAGGTAATCACAGAGGTAAAAAGTGTATTAATATAACTGAGTTAAGGGGCAGTCTGCATAGGCTTAGATACAAGTTAATCACAGAGGTAAAAAGTGTATTAATATAACAGATAAGGAGCAGTCTGCAGAGGCTTATATACAAGGTAATCACAGAGGTAAAAAGTATATTAATATAACTGAGTTAAGTGGCAGTCTGCAGAGGCTTAGATACAAGGTAATTACAGAGGTAAAACGTATATTAATATAACTGAGATAAGGAGCAGTCTGCAGAGGCTTAGATACAAGGTAATCACAGAGGTAAAAAGTGTATAATATAACTGAGATAAGGAGCAGTCTGCAGAGGCTTAGATACAAGGTAATCACAGAGGAAAAGTATATTAATATAACTGAGTGAAGGGACAGTCTGCAGAGGGTTAGATACAAGGTAATGACAGAGGTAAAAAGTATATTAATATAACTGAGATAAGGAGCAGTCTGCAGAGGCTTAGATACAAGGTAATCACAGAGGTAAAACGTATATTAATATAAAAGATAAGGAGCAGTCTGCAGAGGCTTAGATACAAGGTAATTACAGAGGTAAAACGTATATTAATATAACTGAGATAAGGAGCAGTCTACAGAGGCTTAGATACAAGGTAATCACAGAGGTAAAAAGTGTATTAATATAACAGATAAGGAGCAGTCTGCAGAGGCTTAGATACAATGTAATTACAGAGGTAAAACGTATATTAAAGGGACAGTCTAGGCCAAAATAAACTTTCATGATTCAGATTGAGCATGTAATTTTAAACAATTTTCCAATTTACTTTTATCACCAATTTTGCTTTGTTCTCTTGGTATTCTTAGTTGAAAGCTTAATCTAGGAGGTTCATATGCTAATTTCTTAGACCTTGAAGGTCACCTCTTTTCTGGGAGCAGGCAGTGATTGGCTAAACTGCAAGTCTGTCAAAAGAACTGAAATAAAGGGGCAGTTTGCAGAGGCTTAGATACAAGATAATCACAGAGGTTAAAAGTATATTAATATAACTGAGATAAGGAGCAGTAGAGGCTTAGATACAAGATAATCACAGAGGTTAAAAGTATATTAATATAACTGTGTTAGTTATGCAAAACTGGGGAATGGGTAATAAAGGGATTATCTATCTTTTAAAACAATAAAAATTCCCTTTAATATAACTGAGATAAGGAGCAGTCAGCAGAAACTTAGATACAAGGTAATCACAGAGGTAAAGGGGCCTAGTTATCAAGCCGTCAACCTCAAATACGCTGCGTATTCCGCAGCGTATTTGTGGCGAGGCTGATACGCCTTAGTTATCAAAGGCGTCGAGACAGGCAAAAGAGTAGAATTTTGTGACGTAAGCTCGTCGATCCGCCGGACTCAGTCCGACACAGATCGACTTCTTACGTCACTCCAGATGTTCCGCACACAAGTGCGGCACATTCTCACTACTTTTGCTAGCTATCAAAAAACTAGCAGGTACGCTCGGCACCTTTTACGGCCCAGCGTACCTGGTTTTCAAAGCGCCAGCCTGGAGGCGGCGGATCCCATAGGAATCAATGGGAGTCTGACCATAGCGAAAGTACAAGTTCGCTGCTGACAGACATCCATTGATTTCTATGGGAGCTGTCTACACCTAACCACCCTAACATGTACCCCGAGTCTAAACACCCCTAATCTGACCCCCCCTACACCGCCGCAACTAAATAAGTTATTACCCCCCTAAACCGCCGCTCCGGAGCCACCGCAAGCTACTCTATACATATTAACCCCTAAACCGCCGCTCCCGGAGCCCACCGCAACTATAATAAATGTATTAACCCCTAACCCGCCGCTCCCTGAACCCGCCGCAACCTATATTAAATGTATTAACCCCTATCCTGCCCCCCCTACCCCGTCGCCACCTATAATACATTTATTAACCCCTAATCGGCCCCCCCTACACCGTCGCCACCTATAATAAATTTATTAACCCCTATCCTGCCCCCCACTACGCCGCCGCCACTGTAATAAAATGATTAACCCCTAAACCTAACCCTAACCCTAACGCCCCCTAACTTAAATATTAATTAAATAAATCTAAATAAATTAACTCTTATTAACTAAATGAATCCTATTTAAAACTAATACTTACTTTAAAATAAACCCCTAATATAGCTACAATATAAATAATAATTATATTCTAGCTATCTTAGGATTATTTTTATTTTACAGGTACCTTTCAATTTATTTTAACCATGTACAATAACTATTAAATAGTTATTAACTATTTAATAGCTTACCTAGCTAAAATAAAGAGAAATGTACCTGTGAAATAAATCCTAACCTAAGTTACAATTACACCTAACACTACACTATACTTTAATAAATTATTCCTATTTAAAAATAAATACTTACCTGTAAAATAAACCCTAAGATAGCTACAATGTAATTAATAATTATATTATAGCTATCTTAGGATTTATATTTATTTTACAGGTAACTTTGTATTTATTTTAGCTAGTTGAAGATAGTTATTAAATAGTTATTAACTATTTAATAACTACCTAGCTAAAAGAAATACAAAATACCTGTAAAATAAATCCTAACTTAAGTTACAATAAAACCTAATACTACACTATCATTAAATTAACTAATAAATACCTACAAAGAACTACAATGAAATACAATTACATAAACTAACTAAAGTACAAAAAATAAAAAAAGCTAAGTTACAAAAAATAAAAAATTAAGTTACAACATGTTAAAAATATTACAACCCAATTTTAAGCTACTTACACCTAATCTAAGCCCCCTAATAAATAACAAACCCCCCCAAATAAAAAAATCCCTACCCTATTCTAAATTACATAAATTTCAATGCTCTTTTACCTTACCAGCCCTTAAAAGGGCCATTTGTGGGGGCATGCCCCAAAAAGTTCAGCTCTTTTGCCCTGTAAAATAAAAATACAACCCCCCCCCAACATTAAAACCACCACCCACATACCCCTAATCTAACCCAAACCCCCCCTTACAAAAACCTAACACTAATCCCCTGAAGATCATCCTACCTTGAGTCGTCTTCACTCAGCGAGCCACCGATGGAACTGAAGAGGGCATCCGGAGCGGAAGAAGTTAATCCTCCAAGCGGCGCTGAAGAAATCTTCCATCCGATGAAGTCATCATCCAGGCGGCGCTGAAGAAGTCTTCGATCGGCGATGTCATCTTCAAAGAGGCGCTGAAGAGGTCTTCTATCGGGCGAAGTCATCTTCCAAGCCGGGTCTTGAATCTTCCTTCCGCCGACGCGGAACCACCTTCTTCACCGACGGACTACGACGAATGACGGCTCCTTTAAGGGACGTCATCCAAGATGGCGTCCCCTCAATTCCGATTGGCTGATAGGATTCTATCAGCCAATCGGAATTTAAGGTAGGAAAATCTGATTGGCTGATGGAATCAGCCAATCAGATTGAGCTCGCATTCTATCTGGCTGTTCCGATCAGCCAATAGAATGCAGAGCTCAATCTGATTGGCTGATTGGATCAGCCAATCGGATTGAACTTGAAATCTGATTGGCTGATTCCATCAGCCAATCAGATTTTCCTACCTTAATTCCGATTGGCTGATAGAATCCTATCAGCCAATCGGAATTGAGGGGACGCCATCTTGGATGACGTCCCTTAAAGAGCCCGTCATTCGTCGTAGTCCGTCGGTGAAGAAGGTGGTTCAGCGTCGGCGGAAGGAAGATTCAAGACCCGGCTTGGAAGATGACTTCGCCGGATAGAAAGACTCCTTCAGCGCCTCTTTGGAAGATGACATCCGGCCGGATCGAAGACTTCTTCCAGCGCCGCCTGGATGATGACTTCATCGGATGGAAGATTTCTTCAGCGCCGCTTGGAGGATTAACTTCTTCCGTCTCCGGATGACCTCTTCCAGTTCCATCGGTTGGCTCGGCTGAGTGAAGACGACTCAAGGCTAGGATGATCTTCAGGGGATTAGTGTTAGGTTTTTGTAAGGGGGGTTTGGGTTAGATTAGGGGTATGTGGGTGGTGGGTTTTAATGTTGGGGGGGGGTTGTATTTTTATTTTACAGGCAAAAGAGCTGAACTTTTTGGGCATGCCCCCACAAATGGCCCTTTTAAGGGCTGGGTAAGGTAAAAGAGCATTGAAATTTATGTAATTTAGAATAGGGTAGGGATTTTTTTTATTTTGGGGGGGTTTGTTATTTTATTAGGGGGCTTAGATTAGGTTGTAAGTAGCTTAAAATTGTTGTATATTTTTAACATGTTTGTAACTTTAATTTTTTATTTTTTGTAACTTAGCTTTTTTTATTTTTTTGTACTTTAGTTAGTTTATGTAATTGTATTTCATTGTAGTTCTTTGTAGGTAGTTTATTTAGTTAATTTAATGATAGTGTAGTATTAGGTTTAATTGTAACTTAAGTTAGGAATTATTTTACAGGTAATTTTGTATTTCTTTTAGCCTAGGTAGTTATTAAATAGTTAATAACTATTTAATAACTATTCTAACTAGCTAAAATAAATACAAAGTTACCTGTAAATAAATATAAATCCAAAATAGCTATAATATAAGTATTAATTACATTGTAGCTATCTTAGGGTTTATTTTACAGGTAAGTATTTATTTTTAAATAGGAATAATTTATTAAAGTTATAGTGTAGTGTTAGGTGTAATTGTAACTTAGGTTAGGATTTATTTCACAGGTACATTTCTCTTTATTTTAGCTAGGTAAGCTATTAAATAGTTAAATAACTATTATAATAGTTATTGTACATGGTTAAAATAAATTGAAAGGTACCTGTAAAATAAAATAAATCCCTAAGATAGCTAGAATATAATATTATTTATATTTTTAGCTATATTAGGGTTTATTTTAAAGGTAAGTATATTAGTTTTAATAGGATCTCATTTAGTTAATAAGAGTTAATTTATTTAGATTTATTTAATTAATATTTAAGTTAGGGGGGCGTTATGGTTAGGGTTAGACTTAGGTTTAGGGGTTAATCATTTTATTACAGTGGCGGCGGCGTAGTGTGGGGGCAGGATAGGGGTTAATAAATTTATTATAGGTTGCGGCGGGTTCATGGAGCGGCGGTTTAGGGGTTTTTAAACTATTTATTTAGTTGCGGAGAGGTGCGGGATCAGCAGGATAGGGGTTAATAATTTTATAATAGAGGGCGACGGTATAGGGGGGGCAGGATAGGGGTTACTAGGTATAATGTAGGTTGGCAGCGGTGTCCGGGAGCGGCGGTTTAGGGGTTAATACATTTATAAGAGTTGCCGGCGGGTCTAGGAGCGGCGGTTTAGGGGTTAATACATTTATAAGACTTGCGGCAGGGTCTAGGAGCGGCGGTTTAGGGGTTAGTAACTTTATTGAGTTGCGGGGGGCTCCGGGGGCGCCGGTATAGGGGGTAGAACAGTGCAGTTTAGTGTGAGTGCTTAGTGACAGGCTAGCATAAAGCTGGGAAAAGCCGAAGGGCAGCGAGATCGGATGAGTGATAACTGTCACAGTCCGCTACTCATCGCCCCGCGGCTTTTTGACAGCTTTATTTGATAACTTAGGCGTATTTCAAGGTCCGCGGCGGCGAAGGTAGGCGAGTTAGGCGGACGTATTGGGCCGGCGAAGCCAGAAAAGTAGACGGCTTGATAACTAGCCCCAAAACGTGTATTTCTATAACAATGTTGGTTATGCAAACTGGGATTGTAAATAAAGGGATTATCCTATCTTTTTTGAACCAATAGCATTTTTGGTGTTTACTATCCCTTTAACATTTGTCAGAAAGAAATATACTGCTCTTTTGAAATTCAAACCAGGTGCTTTTGCATTGTCTTTTTATTATTAATTTACTGATTATAATATTCTTCTTTAAACTTTAAGATAGATTTGTATTGGTGGTGTTAAGCTTGATAAGCAAAGCATCGAAACTATTCAGCTGAGTTATTGCAGGGTCTTGAAGGGCTAGCAGTATTGAGTGGGGACAGCCACAGCGGGAGGGGTGAGGCAGCGTGCGCATGATCTTGGTTGTACTTGGGGCTGAGCAGAATCAGGGCATTCATGGGCTGAACTGAGGCAATCCCTAGAGACCATGAAAATTCACTGGGGAAGATGCGGAAGGAACAGCGAGCAGACCTCTCAACACGTTAAAACTCTGCAAGATCCAGGATGGTTTGGAAGTCTGCATGGAAACGTGGCCTCAATGTTTAAATACTGTCTCCCTTTAAGTGCAGTCTCTTCAGGTCCTGTTCAAAAAACATTCCTAAAGATGCAATAAGCACCGCTTTTCTTCTGTATTGTGTTTGCCCCCACGCTCCTTATAGAGGGCAAAAAGAAATTCTCTAAACTAACTTTTCTCCCAAATGCTGCAAGTCAATACTTGTTGTTGTTTTTTAGCAATCTGCAGCTTGTGGAAGAATATCTGGGTTCAATCATTTGTGTTTAGTTCTCTCTAGGGTGCGGGGAACAAGCACAATGTTTATAATAAGAGGAGTGTAATATCCCTTTAATAGTCGCTCACACAGTTTCTGATACTTATGTATTGCTGGTAAAATATCTTTTCAAAAGAAAGTTTCTATCAAGTGCAATCCTGCTGTCAGTATTCGTCAACGCCGTGACAGTATGTGTAGAGAATTGGTTCACAATTAACTCCGTTGCAAACCAAAGGGTTAACCGTGTATTGCAAATCTGTGAATCTCCTATAGCTGTCAACCTAAAGGAGACCTGTTGTTTATAAACTATATTTTGTATTTTCTGGTAGTCTCCTTCGCAGTTTGAAATTGAGGAGCATGTGAGGTTCTGCGCCGTTCCTCTGGGAAACAAAAGCAATCTAAATGTATTCTGTGCCTTACTGTTAGACGCACCAAGGAATGAAGAGGACTTTATATTTCCGTTGCTTGCTCTGGGGAAGTGCTTGTTGTCTGTAGAGAGGCAATTTCGTCTGCCTTTCCAGCAGCACTTGACTATGCTCTGATATAAAATGACCTTTATGAATGCACTTTTTCTCTAAAGTGCCCTGAATTGTCAAGGACATAAAAAAAGCACAGCTGCAGAACTCCATACAGTTAAATGGTTGTTTTGAAAGATCTGTCTGCAATGAACAATAGGACACATTATTGTCATAAAAATAATAAAGGTGAAGAACATTATCGAGATGAGAGAGTCTGCCAAAAATGTATCTGATTTGTCAACAGCTAAGGATAGCAATGGCCGACCTTCTGGAGGAGCAAGTCAACAGGGTATATATCTTGTTACATACAACACTCAGGGATGGCTCAGACTTTGTGTTGCCTGGGTCCAAAAATGACATAATTTTTCCCACCCAAGTGTCCCTCTACAACCAAACCAACCATACGGCAAAATACAAGTTTGCAGTACGGCTAATACCGCTGAAATATTGGCCATTGCAGCGCGAATATGCAGGTCTCTCAAATACAAGTGGCGCGGCGGTACGACCCTATTACCGCTAGCCATTTTCGTCCTTTATGCAAACACTCCATTCCGCACTCAAAAAATGACTTTTAAATCGCAGAATTTTCATTGCGCCTGTATTACAGGTTGTGCGGTTCAGCCTATAACGCTTAGATGTTATATTTCTATACCGCCGGCAATCCATTCCGCTATCTGAGACCAGTAGTTGTAAACTCTTAACTAAAATGGTTACAAAGTAACACTGAAACCATAAACTACCTATTAACCCCAAAACCGCTGATTCCCCTACATCGCCAACACTAAATAAACCTAATAACCCTTTAAAACCGCCAACCCCCCACATCGCTACTACTAAAATAAACCTATTAACCCCTAAACCGCTGGCCCCCCACATCGCTACTAAAAATAAACCTATTAACCACTAAACCGTCACCCCCCATGCAATAAACCTAATTAAACTATTAACCCCTAAACCGCCATCCCCCCACAATGCAAATAACTAACGGGTAGATTACGAGTTTTGCGCTAAACAAGGTGCTAAACTAAAGCCAAACATTTTGCGTTATTTCACTCTCTATACTGCTGCCATTATGAGTTACTAAAAAGCCTCCTTGTGCGTGCGATATATTGGTGGCGTTAAGATCCATATCGCACAAAAGCCAGGGGCTGCTTTGACGTGCTCGTGCACACTTTCTCCCATAGACACCAATGGGGAGAGAGTGTTAGAAAACAAATAACACCTGCGATCGTGGAATGAAAAATATCCGTAACGCAGCCCTATTGAGGTCTATGGGGAAAAAAGTTACGTTTAAACATAACATAAACCCCAAGTCTAAACACCCTAATCTGCCGCCCAACATCACCGACACCTTAAATAATGTTATTAACCCTAATCCTGACGCTCCTGATATCACAGACTCTTATAAAAGTTATTGACCCCTAATCCGCCGCTCCCCGACAATGCCGCCAATATAATAAAGTTATTAACACATATTCCCGCCACTCCCCTGACATCGCTAACACTATAATAAACTATTAACCCCTAATCCGCTGCTCCCCGACAGTCGCCGCCACCTATAATAAAAGCTTTTCACCCCCTAAACCTCCGGGCCTCCCACATCGCCGTCACTAAAGAAAACCTAATTAACCCCCTAAACCGCCAGCCCCCCCGGATCACAAAACACTAAATTAAGCTATTAACCCGTAAACAACCCCTAACTTTAAATTAAAATTACAATATAACTATCTTAAAACAAATACAAAAATACAATACAAATACAAATACAATACAAAAAAAAACGTTTACACTAACCTAACATAACTATTCTAATAAAATAAAAAAAAACTACCAATTAAAAACCTAAATTACAAATTAAAAAAAAATAACACTACGAAAAAAATAATAATCTAAAAAATTACAAAAAATAATAAACACCAAATTAAGAAAAATAAAAAACACTAAGCTTACAAAGAAAATTATAAACAAATTATCAAAACTAAAAACAATTACACCTAAGTCTAATAGCCCCTATAAAAATAAAAACACCCCTTAGCCTACAAAAAACTACCAATAGCCCTTAAAAGGACATTTTGTAGGGCATTTGTAGGGCACACTCAAGGTCAAAAATTAAACTTCATGAGTTCAGATAAAGCAGCAATTTAAACAACTTTCCAATTTACTTTCATTACAAAATGTGCACAGTCTTTTTATATTTACTCTTTTTGAGTCCATAACTCCTACTGAGCATGTGCAAGAATTCACAGCATAAACGTATATGCATTTGTGATTGGCCTGATGCTGTCACATGATACAGTGGGGTAGTGGAAATAGACATACCAGTAACTTTGCAATTTATTTAACAAAAAATCTACTACTCATCTGAAGTTCAGACTAAGTGCTATTGCATTGTCTTCTTATAATGCATTTGTTGATTAATGCAAATCTACAGTGTTGACTGGTCTTTAAGTTTAAAACAGCTCTTTTACCTGTAAAAAAATACAAAGTCCCCCCAAACAGTAAAACCCACCACCCAACCCAACCCCCAAAATAAAAAAACTAACTCTAAAAAAAACCCCTAGGCTACCCATTTGCCCCTAAAGGGGCATTTGTATGGGCATTGCTCTTTTTCATTTCAGTAGCTCTCATCTTATTGCCTGTTTTGAACAGCCAATAGATTTCAGAAGCTCTCATGCCGATTGGCTGATTTGAATTTAAAGAATCAAATCAGCCAATAGGAATGCAAGGTACGCCATTTTGAATCGGCTACCTTGCAATTTCAGGTGTACGGCGGTGACCGTATGAAGAGGACACTCAGTGCAGGATGTCTTCGGCTTCCAGGAAGATGGCTCCGCTCCGTGGGGGATAAAGATAGAAGACGCCCCCGGATGGATGAAGATATCACGCGTCCGGGATGAAGACTACTCGCTGCCTGGATAAGAGTTGGATATCTGGACTTCAGGAACGTGAGTAGATAATCTGGGGTTAGTGTTAGTATTTTTTTCATTTGTTTGGGTGGGTTTTTTTTTAGATTAGGGCTTTGGGCTTTTTTCAAAAGAGCTGAATGCCCTTACAAATGCCCCTTAAAGAGCTGTTTAACTTAGGGGCCAATGCCCTACAAAAGGCCCTTTTAAGTGCTATTGGTAGTCTTATTGTAGGCCTGGGGGGTGTGTTTTTATTTTGATAATTTCGTTTATTATTTTTTGTAAAGCTTAGTGTTTTTTATTTTTCATAATTTAGTGTTTATTATTTTTTGCAAACTTTTAGATTTTTTAATTTTTTTTCGTAGTGTTAGATTTTTTTTAATTTGTAATTTAGGTTTTTAATTGGTATTAGTATGTTTTTATTTTATTAGAATTGTAATGTTAGGTTAATTTATAGTTTAATGTTATGTTTATTTTTATTTCACAGGTAAGTTTTTATTTATTTAAAGATAGTTATATTGTAATTTAAAGTTAGGGAGTGTTAGTGTTTAGGGGTGAGTTAGTAGTTTAATTTAGTATTTTGTGATGTGGGGGGCTGGCGGTTTATGGGTTAATAGGTTTATTTAGTGGCGGTAATGTGGGAGCCGAAGGTTTAGGGGTTTATTAGGTTTATTTAGTGGCGGCGATGTGGGAGGCCAGAGGTTTTAGGGGTTAATAACTTTATTATAGTGGCGGTGATGCGGAGGGCGGAGGTTTTAGGGTTAATAACTTTATAAGTGGTGGGGATGTCGGGGGAGCGGCGGATTAGGGGTTAATAGCTTATTAATAGTGTTGGCGATATCGGGGGCTGCAGATTAGGGTTAATAGGTTTATTTAAGTCGCAATGTGGGTGGGTGGCAGATTAGGGGTTAATAAGTTTAATATAGTGTTTTGCTATGCCGGAGGGCGGCGGTTTAGGAAGTTAATATGTAGTTTATGGGTGTTAGTGTAACACTTTAGTTATGAGTTTTGTGAAACATTTTTGTTGCGCAAAACTCATAACTACTGCTCTCAGATGGCGGTATGGATCATGTCGGTATAGGCTGTAATGCAAGCATTTTAGCCGAACCGCACAACTTGTAATATCGATGCTATGAAAATCCCACAGGAAAAGCGTCATTTTTTTGAGTGTGGAGATGGACGTTGCGTTACAGGCTAAAATGCTTCCAGTATAGCAATACCGACATGATTCGTAATATGCGGTTAACTGGCCATTACGCTGGAATTGCCATTTTTGCAGCGGTTAAGAGCCGTAACGCAAAACTCGTAATCTAGGTATAATTTTATATCACTAAGCCCCCTAACCTAACCCCAATTACATAAATTAAAATTAAAATAAAAAATCCTAACATTACTTAAAAAACCCCTAAGATTAAATTAAAATAAATAAATCTAAAATTACAAAAAATAAAAAAGTCTAAAAAAAAAGAAAAAATTAAACCAAATTATCAAAAAAGAAACATTAAACCGAATCTAATACCCCTATAAAAATAAAAAAGCGCCCCCAAAATAAAAAACACCCCCTAATCTAACACTAAGCCTACCAATAGTGCTTTAAAAGGGCCTTTTATAGGGCATTGCCCTAAGAAAAACAGCTCTTTTACCTCAAAATACAAATTAACTCCCTAACAGTAAACCGCCCAACCCAACAGAAATTCCCCCAAAATAAAAAATACCTAACACTAAAAAAACCTAAGCTACCCATTGGCCCCTAAAAGGGGCATTTTATATGGGTAATGTCGTAAAAGGGCAATTCAGCTCTCTTGCAGCCCATTAAAATAAAAAAAATCCCTAATCTAAAAAAAAAAAACACCCCAAAAAATAAAAAAAAAGCCTAAGTCTAGCCCCCAAATAGATACCTCACCGTTCCTCAAGTTCGGTTTTAGCACACAACTCGTAATCTTGGTGCAAGTCAACAGTCTTAAAGATTCAAGTTCAGATCATTGACATTTTCACACACCAGCAAGCTGATATCCAGCTGTTTGAGACCAATTTCTAAGGGGAAAAAAAATCACCATTAGCTATAACATGCTCTCTCTTTGTGCCACCTGGATCCAGTGGTGCCACTGATCTAATTATCAGCTGACAATAGCTCACCCACCTATACACATACCATCACCTGTAACACAACTACACCAATCTGAGTGTCACTAGTGTGACTATTTAGTGCATGAGTGTTTGCTCAAAAATGCTTCAGATCAGGGACATAACTACAGGGGTCTCAGGGTGTCAATCAAAACCGGGCCCCCTACACCTCTAGGAACCTTTTTGGCCCCTGCAATCAGTTAACTTACCTACATTGTGTGTCCCAGGCTCCATCTGCATCACGTCTGGGCCCTTTTCTCTTGCCCCCCCCCCTACAAAAAGAAAGGGTAAGCATTTTGACTTTACAAATATGGTAGCAGGGTTACCAATATGGCTGCCACAGTGTAGCTTTACAAGAAAACATGCCACTATAAATGTTCAGGCTCGCCCAAGTGCATATGTTCTGCTGTGGACTTACCAGGGGTAATGAAAACTGAGAATCAGCTCCTCTTGCTTTTCTATTGTGGTGGCTCAGCTTCTGCTGATGTCAAAAAGCCAGAGAGGGCATTGAAATTTGGGGGTCCAATCACAGCCTATGCCTTGGGGCCTAGTTAGGTTTAGCTACACCCATGCTTCAAATCACTTTGAAGAGCTCTAGACCAGAGCAAATCATTTTGTATACAATTTTTTTTTCATTTTTGGTTATAGTGAATTTAGTACGACACTTAAATAAAATGTTCATTACACTGTGAATGCTCAATAGACCACAGGTGACAATTGATAAACATTGTTTTATATTTGCATCAAGAATTAATCACTGAATTGCAGACAATCCGCATACAAAATAAATGCTTAAAGGGATATGAAACCCCTTTCGTATCTGGAGCACTATATTGCATGAAAGAGTGCTGCCATATTGTGCTGTTGCAAAATGGATACCATTTGTGCAAAACTGCTGCCATGTAGAATGAAGAACATTTGATAATAGGAAGTAAATTTGAAAATTGTTTAAAATGGCTGCTCTACCTGAATCATGAAAGAA
Organism: Bombina bombina; assembly: GCF_027579735.1. Lineage (NCBI taxonomy): Eukaryota > Metazoa > Chordata > Amphibia > Anura > Bombinatoridae > Bombina > Bombina bombina. Next base: position 30,661,729 of record NC_069499.1, on the reverse strand, counting down.
AAATTTGGGGTTTTATGTCCCTTTAAAGATATTTCAAACTTGTGTTTTGTTAGCAATTGTTCTGCAGTCAATAGACACATCCCTTGAAATTCTCTTGAGAGTTGTTTATTTTACCTCCTGTGTTGTTGTGACCAATAAAAAGCAGATGTAAATGGAATCCTTCCCACGAGCACAGGTAGTGCACATGAGCGCTATATTATCTCTCACTTGTAAACACAGCCTTTGTTAGATATTTGCAACCAGTATTAACGTATATTAACATTTTGACTGCCATAGAGGAAGGGCAAAGCTTAACAAGGGGTTAACCTAGAGCTAATATACTGATAATTAAAGGGACATAAAACAGGTTGAGATCTGTGCGTATCCTAAAAGAGCTAATTAATTAAAAAATAGTTTGCATAAAAAAAATTGTTTAAAAATTACTGGCAACTATTTTTAAATAATTTTCAAGAAACAACCACTCCATCCCCCCTATCAGTGTTTAGAAACAGGTATTGTATTTCAACTGAGGTCGCAGCTTCTAGGCATGTTCCAGCAGATAATTCCTATGCACTTTTGTATTCTACCAAAATTAATGGCGAGGCACTGCAGTAAATTAAATTAATTAGAAATAAATTTGCTATCACTGATAATGGCTCAGTGGGGGACTATTCTCTATGGGGGTGCGCTAAAGGCATTTGTGCAAGGCCTTCTGATGAAACTAAAGTCTAAGTATAATAAAACACATGGAGGCTCCTTGGCGCAATAACATATAGAACTTCGTAATCTCATATCGCAACACAAGCTCACGCTTGATCCTGAGGCCCTTGCTCGCATAACTGTCGTTAGGTCGCAAATCACTAGCTTAGAGGGCTTCCAGGCTTCATTGGCAAATGCAGAAGGTAAAGCAACTCTATTATGCCAAGGGTAACAAAGCAGATCCCATTTTAGCTAACAAATTGAGGCAGCGGACTGCAGATGCCCGCATTCTGTACATCAACGCGAATCTGCCTCCCCCTTGATATTGGTAAGGTGTTTGCCAACTACTACTCGGATCTATACACTCTGAACCATTCTCCGGTACCTCTCTGCCTACAACTGTGGCAATACACGGGTTTTCTAGACACCTTGTCCCTTCCAGCATTGACGGAGGAACAGAAAGACCTCTTAGATGCCCTTATTAGTGCTCAGGAGGTGGCCCCACGCCATAAAGACCTTGAAATCTCACAAGACCCATGGGCCTGATGGATATACTAGCCCTTTTCTATAAAAAATGTAGCCTTTCCCTTTGCCATTACTCACTAGAGTATTCACTCTAGCTAGACAATCCAGTTCTCTACCCTCTGAGTTCTTGGAGGCGACAATAGTGGCCCATACCGAAAACCAGGTTAGGATCATAATGCCTGTGAGAACTTCAGACCTAATATCACTAATCAATATTGATATAAAACTCCTGGCAAAAATCCTAGCTGCCAGACTCAATCATATCCTTCCCTCACTAATAGGCTGGGATCAAGTAGGATTTACCCCCTGGGTGAGAAGGTCCTGACAATACCAGGCGTATTTTTAAATATTTTTCTAGAAGCCAAACGGGGCGAACATTCCATGCACAACTCTAGCCTTAGATGCCGAAAAGGCATTCGATCGGGTAAATTGGCTTTATTTATTTGAAGTATTATGCGTATTCGGTTTCCCACCCCTATTTTCTGTCCTGTGAAGGAGCGTTATACTCCTCTCCTTCGGCAAGGGTTAGGGGGCTGGGATTCCTCTCACCCTCCTTTCTCATCACTAATGGAACGCGACAGGGATGTTCCTTATCACCTTTGATATTCACATTAATAATGGAACCACTGGCCGAGGCAATCCGTTCCACTGATGATCTCGTAGGTGTGGACATAGCTGGTATACCCCAGAAAATCGCCCTATTTGCAGGATGACCTCACCATTTTCTTGAGATGCTTTACCCCTACTCTTTCGGCTCTCTTTAGGCTTCTCCACACTTTTGGTGAGATTAGCTACTATAAATTGAATGTAAACAAAACAGATGTTTTTCACTGTCAATATATCAGAAAGAGATTACAACAACCTTATGAAAAGGTATGCATTTAATTGGTCACGACACAAATTAAAGCACCTAGGTTTTTTTTTTATCCTGGAACCTATCTACTATAGTCGAAACCAACTTTTACCCACTTCTAAGTTCTTTCCAGAGGTGTGTAGACCGCTGGAATGTCCCGTGCCATTTCCTGACTGGGCAGGGGTGGCAGCCTTTAAGATGACTTTACTACCTAAATTAAACCTGTTTAGAACCTTGCACATTCCAATCCCCAAATCTCTTATCGGAAAATTTCAGATGCTATGTAACAAGTTTATTTGGTAAAAAGGGCACCCTTGAGTGTCCACCAGAATCATGCAGCAACCAATACTTAGTGGAGGTGCATGGCGCCCCCAACTTGGCTCTGTATCATGAAAGCATCTAGACTTGCCCACATTCTTCCCTGGAACTCTAACCTCCTCGGATTGCAAGTGGTGGGGGATTGAGCAGGCCTCTTTGCCGAACTCACTCTCCTTTTCGGATCTCCTCTGGATTCCTAAACATATCAGGGTATCTCTTGATATTAAAAATTACATTGTTGTTTCTGCTTTGCGCTTTTGGGATAAAATTCGATCTCTTCCCCAAAAGCTCCTCACCCCTCACCTGGTCAGACCCTCCCGGGCATTCTCAAGGCTCTATGTGACTCACACCTGCAATTATGGCAATCGCATGGTATTGCTTCTATCGGAGATCTTTTTCCGAACGGCCAACTTATCCTCATTGTCAACATTTCGATTAACATATAATCCATCTCAGATATTACAATTTGAATTGTGGCCACTTAGAAGTCTCTTAAGAGCTTGGGGGTTTACTGAACTTCCAATGCTCGTGCATACCAAGTGGGAAAAATGGTGGGATACAGCCAAAAGGATACCTAAAGCACTGTCAATCTCTATCAAGACCCTGCCTTAACCAGAATGCTTATTACAAATCTGCTTATATTATTTCATGGGAGAGATCCCTTGGGTTTTCAAGCCTCCCAAGAGGACTGGTCGTTGGCTATCTTGCTCACCGAAAAAGCCCTCTACTGAATTATACCTTAAAATTGCACTCAATGGCATCTTACACCTCTGAGGCTCTTCAAAATCTCCCCTTGAACTCGCCTCTTTGCTGGAGAGGGTGTGGGTGTGGATATGTTGGTTGAAAGGGGATCCCCTTTAACCAGCGCTCTGCTTAACCCCTTTTTGGATATGTTGTTCACCGCGCTCATATATGGCGGGCATGCCCACTGCTGCTTCCCATGTGGGAAATCCTTTCTAAAAGAATGTTCTGATCTCGACCCTAACTTGTGGACAAATCCACAAAAGGTTTTGTTCTACCTGTCCTTTGGGTCTGCTCTAACCCCCAATAGCTTGATTAGCATATACCTGATGATGGCAGTTAAGCCTGTCTATTGCCCGTTTGTGGAAGCATGCTGCAATCGCCACCTGGAATGATATTTCTAAAATCATGTCCTATTTGGAGACTATGGAGTGCCCTATTTTTACCTCCAAAAATAAAGTACAGCCTTCACTGCCTGGCCTGGGAAGGATGGGCAAAAATCAGTACGAAGTAAGATGGGGACTCTTGCTCCCCCCTATACCTATAGGCTCCTTCCCTCCCCTCTTCCTCTCTGATGTTGTTCTGCCCCTTTTTTTTTTTTTTGTCCTCCTCCCCCTCCCTTAATTCTGGCTAGCAATACTACATATACAAGAAGATTAATACATTTTTTAAATAAAAAAAAAGAGGTTCTTCACTTAGGGTCCATGAGTGTCCCTTTAACATTACTGTTTATCTACTTTATATTATGTTCATTGCAATGCTGTGGTCATGAGTGGCCACTTAAATCATTTGGTGGATATTCTGTTTGAGCAGCACTTACTGCTGTTATTGAGAGTGTAATTTGTCACTTATCTATATTGTGTATTTATCTGATATTGTTTTTTGGACGCCTACCTTGTAACAATTTTATTTTACCGTATAATATGTATTGACAATTACTAATGGTTTGTTTTGAAAAGAATCTCAATAAAAAATAAAAAAAATAAATTTGCTGGTAAAGTAATTAAAGTACATATATATTTTGTCTCTATCCCAACTTGTTTTATGCCCCTTTAAGAATAAAGGCAAATAGATGTGTCTCAGAATCCAGTAGCCATAAAGACCATTACGTATAAGAGTACTGAATAGTGCTGTACACTTGATATTTCTCTTTCTTTTTTTCCCTATTCAAATCCATCAGAATTCTTGCACAAAAAACAGCAAATATTTTAATGGGATATACGCAAGTATTTTTACAGATCTTTACAGATGAAAAATATATTGATCAAATGGATCAACTGGAAATTAAATATTAATAATGGGCTAGATTTAACAAGGGCCAAATGGCCCATGTTCCCCTTGTTTCTGCGTGAGCCTTCAGGCTCAGCGGAAACAGCAGTTATGAAGCAGTGCTCCATAACTTGTCCGCTGCCTCTGAGACTGCGGTCTTCAATCCGCACGATTCTATACTATTGGGCTGATTTACACCCCTGCTAGCGGCCGATTGGTGTAATGATAAATGCCGACAGCGTATGCTGTCGGCATTCAGCGATGTCTGTCGGACATGATACGCTACAGCATATCATGTCGGACAGACATTGTTAAATCTACCCCAAAGACTAAAATGATGTTTTGTTTACACTTAAAATCATTCCATGAAATGTACAATTAAGATCTTTTTAAAGTCATTTTAAAATTATCCTTTTTAACATTAAAACACTTAATTGCAAATATAAATGAATATATTAACATATTTAACATATTTGTGTAAAATTATTTAATTGTGGGCGATATGTTTAACACGTGAATTGAGCGTGTACACAAGCATTGCAATAATATATATCCTTTTTTTTTTTTTAAAAAAGTAGCTTCATGATGAATTTGAATGTGAGGCATTGGGGCCGAATTATCAAGCCCTGTTTCCGCGCAAACCTTTAGGCTCGCTGGATACAGTAGTTATGAAGCAGCGATCTAAAGACGGTTGCTCCATAACTTCGTCAGCTGCCTCTGAGGCTGCGGTCTTCAATCCGCCCAATCCTATACGATCAGTCTGATTGACACCCCCTGCTACCAGGGGGCGCATTGCACAAGCAGTTCTGGTGAACTGCTTGTGCAATATCGGCATTTATCGATGTGCGGTGGACATGATACGCTACATTGTATCATGTCCTCTCGTACTTTGTTAAATTGGCCCCATTGTGTTCTAACATAATGCATCTGATGTGACTTCATTCTCTATGATCAAGGTAGCATTTTAAAGAGTGCTCATTGTGTGGCCCCACGCAACACAGGGCTAGATTATTGTATGTGTGTGTGTGTGTGTGTGTGTGTGTGTGTATGTGTGTGTGTGTGTGTGTATGTGTTGTGTGTGTGTGTGTGTATGTGTGTGTGTGTGTGTGTGTGTGTATGTGTGTGTGTGTGTGTGTGTGTATGTGTGTGTGTGTGTGTGTGTGTGTGTATGTGTGTGTGGTGTATGTGTGTGTGTGTGTATGTGTGTGTGTGTGTATGTGTGTGTATGTGTGTATGTGGTGTGTGTGTGTGTATGTGTGTGTGTGTGTGTATATGTATGTGGTGTGGGTGTGTGTGTATATGTGTGTGTGTGTGTATGTGTGTGTGTGTGTGTGTGTGTGTGTGTGAAAACCCGACAGGAGTATACTAATTCTTCATGTGTCCTAGCCCGACATTTAAATGATTTATTTCTGTTAAGTTGTATTAAGTTATATAGAGTTATATTAAGGTGCGTTATGTATTAAATATAAAACGTTAAAAAATATTAATAATAAATGTAGATAATTATTATAGATGTACTAAAATGTTTTAGAAAATCAATAATATATATATATATATTACAATATCTATAATAATTATTACATTATTTATTAATATTTTTCAATATTTTATATTTAATAAATACATAACAAACCTTAATATAACTAATGTCGGGTTAGCACACATGAAGAATTAGTTTTTTTCTGTCGGGTTTTGAGTATATATATATATATATATATATATATATATATATATATATATATATATATATATATATTACAGTAACTATAATAATTATTATAATTTTTTTTTTAAATGTTATTTTTAATACTTACATAACAAACCTTAAGATAACTAATTCTTCATGTGCGCTAACCTGACACCGCGTTAGACCTACAGCACGCAATTCGTATCGCTTTACGTATATTTTACATTCCAAATGTCTTCACATAGAATTTTTTTTATTTTATTTTTTAAATATATATTTCTATATGTATCTGATAATGTTAATAAAAAATATATAATTAATAGCTCCTGTCGGGTTTGTGCGCTGTAAATTCTGCACTCTCCATTGAAGTCTATGGGGAGAAGTTGCGGTTTGGGATATCCAAAGTGCTTTAGTTAACATGTGCTGGCTTTTGCTCACACGCGAAAGTTTTAATTTTCAACATTTAATATCCGCACTAAACTGTGCGCAAAAAAGCTTTAGTTCTGGTGGTGTTATTTCTCAAGTAAAAGTGCTAAATTGCGCGCCTCTTGTAATCTAGCCCACAATTCCCTGGTCACCAGCTGGTTGTCTAGTATATTGCAGATGACAGCTGACAATCCTTCTCTCAGCCCTTGTCTATAACAGGCACTTGATGCGTCTTTACAGCTCAACTATGACGTGCTCCTGGGTCCTATCCCAGCCATAGGTGCGCCTGACTGAGCACTAGACACACAGGATGTGACACGTAGTGATCATCAAGGAGAGTTTGCTTATATCATTTTATATTTATATAATGATATGGTATACTGTGTATATATAGTGAGATTGTGTGTTATATTTGTATCACAGGAAATTCAGTTAATAAAATCAATACTTATTAAATTTGATTCTTTTAAATACAATAAGGAAAAATACTTTAATGTCCTTTTAATATTTTTTCATGGATGTAGATTATTTTATGTTGCAAATAAAATACAACAAAGTGCACACAGACGCAGTGCTCAATAAATTTAACATTTGCTCATCTGGGTTTTAGCGTAAATTATCTAGATTGAGATCCCATTCAGCTAATTCACTATCATTGTTGCTCAGCTTTTGAACTGTTGGTAGATTGTTGGTAGTCCTGTATTTTATTTACTTTTTTTTACAGCTATACACTATCTTTATAGTGTTCAAATTGTATACACCAGTGATGGGCAACTTCTTGACACATGGGGCCACAGATACATAATAAAAATGCTATTGAACAAACATATATTTCCTAAACATGTCCAGTGGAGCAGGGTCAGATACAGGTGAGGTTGGAGGTATACACCACTTTTCATGGAACCTTTCAAATCTTAGGCCTAGATTTGGAGTTCGGCGGTAAAAGGGCTGTTAACGCTCCGCGGGCTTTTTTCTGGCCGCACCATAAATTTAAATCTGGTATCGAGAGTTTAATCAAATGCTGCGTTAGGCTCCAAAAAAGGAGCGTAGAGCATTTTTACCGCAAATGCCAACTCTCGATACCAGAGTTGCTTACGGACGCGGCCGGCCTCAAAAACGTGCTCGTGCACGATTCTCCCATAGGAAACAATGGGGCTGTTTGAGCTGAAAAAAAACCTAACACCTGCAAAAAAAGCAGCGTTCAGCTCCTAACGCAGCCCCATTGTTTCCTATGGGGAAACACTTCCTACGTCTGCACCTAACACCCTAACATGTACCCCCGAGTCTAAACACCCCTAACCTTACACTTATTAACCCCTAATCTGCCGCCCCCGCTATCGCTGACCCCTGCATATTTTTTTTAACCCCTAATCTGCCGCTCCGTAAACCGCCAAAACCTACGTTATCCCTATGTACCCCTAATCTGCTGCCCTAACATCGCCGACCCCTATATTATATTTATTAACCCCTAATCTGCCCCCCTCAACGTCGCCGACACCTGCCTACACTTATTAACCTCTAATCTGCCGAGCGGACCTGAGCGCTACTATAATAAAGTTATTAACCCCTAATCCGCCTCACTAACCCTATCATAAATAGTATTAACCCCTAATCTGCCCTCCCTAACATCGCCGACACCTACCTTCAATTATTAACCCCTAATCTGCCGAGCGGACCTCACCGCTACTATAATAAATGTATTAACCCCTAAAGCTAAGTCTAACCCTAATACTAACACCCCCCTAATTTAAATATAATTTACATCTAACGAAATAAATTAACTCTTATTAAATAACTTATTCCTATTTAAAGCTAAATACATACCTGTAAAATAAATCCTAATATAGCTACAATATAAATTATAATTATATTATAGCTATTTTAGGATTAATATTTATTTTACAGGCAACTTTGTAATTATTTTAACCAGGTACAATAGCTATTAAATAGTTAAGAACTATTTAATAGTTACCTAGTTAAAATAATAACAAATTTACCTGTAAAATAAATCCTAACCTAAGATATAATTAAACCTAACACTACCCTATCAATAAAATAATTAAATAAACTACCTACAATTACCTACAATTAACCTAACACTACACTATCAATAAATTAATTAAACACAATTGCTACAAATAAATACAATTAAATAAACTAGCTAAAGTACAAAAAATAAAAAAGAACTAAGTTACAAAAAATAATATATTTACAAAGATCAGAAAAATCTTACAACAATTTTAAACTAATTACACCTACTCTAAGCCCCCTAATAAAATAACAAAGCCCCCCAAAATAAAAAATGCCCTACCCTATTCTAAATTAAAAAAGTTACAAGCTCTTTTACCTTACCAGCCCTGAACAGGGCCCTTTGCGGGGCATGCCCCAAGGATTTCAGCTCTTTTGCCTGTAAAAAAAAACATACCATACCCCCCCCAACATTACAACCCACCACCCACATACCCCTAATCTAACCCAAACCCCCCTTAAATAAACCTAACACTAAGCCCCTGAAGATCTTCCTACCTTGTCTTCACCATACCAGGTTCACCGATCCGTCCTGGCTCCAACATCTTCATCCAACCCAAGCGGGGGTTGGCGATCCATCATCCGGTGCTGAAGAGGTCCAGAAGAGGCTCCAAAGTCTTCCTCCTATCCGGCAAGAAGAGGACATCCGGACCGGCAAACATCTTCTCCAAGCGGCATCTTCAATCTTCTTCCATCCGGTGCGGAGCGGGTCCATCTTGAAGCAGGCGACGCGGATCCATCCTCTTCTTCCGTTGTCTCCCGACGAATGACGGTTCCTTTAAGGGACGTCATCCAAGATGGCGTCCCTCGAATTCCGATTGGCTGATAGGATTCTATCAGCCAATCGGAATTAAGGTAGGAATTTTCTGATTGGCTGATGGAATCAGCCAATCAGAATCAAGTTCAATCCGATTGGCTGATCCAATCAGCCAATCAGATTGAGCTCGCATTCTATTGGCTGATCGGAACAGCCAATAGAATGCGAGCTCAATCTGATTGGCTGATTGGATCAGCCAATCGGATTGAACTTGATTCTGATTGGCTGATTCCATCAGCCAATCAGAAAATTCCTACCTTAATTCCGATTGGCTGATAGAATCCTATCAGCCAATCGGAATTCGAGGGACGCCATCTTGGATGACGTCCCTTAAAGGAACCGTCATTCGTCGGGAGACAACGGAAGAAGAGGATGGATCCGCGTCGCCTGCTTCAAGATGGACCCGCTCCGCACCGGATGGAAGAAGATTGAAGATGCCGCTTGGAGAAGATGTTTGCCGGTCCGGATGTCCTCTTCTTGCCGGATAGGAGGAAGACTTTGGAGCCTCTTCTGGACCTCTTCAGCACCGGATGATGGATCGCCAACCCCCGCTTGGGTTGGATGAAGATGTTGGAGCCAGGACGGATCGGTGAACCTGGTATGGTGAAGACAAGGTAGGAAGATCTTCAGGGGCTTAGTGTTAGGTTTATTTAAGGGGGGTTTGGGTTAGATTAGGGGTATGTGGGTGGTGGGTTGTAATGTTGGGGGGGGTATGGTATGTTTTTTTTTACAGGCAAAAGAGCTGAAATCCTTGGGGCATGCCCCGCAAAGGGCCCTGTTCAGGGCTGTTAAGGTAAAAGAGCTTGTAACTTTTTTAATTTAGAATAGGGTAGGGCATTTTTTGTTTTGGGGGGGCTTTGTTATTTTATTAGGGGGCTTAGAGTAGGTGTAATTAGTTTAAAATTGTTGTAAGATTTTTCTTATGTTTGTAAATATTTTATTATTTTTTGTAACTTAGTTCTTTTTTATTTTTTGTACTTTAGCTAGTTTATTTAATTGTATTTATTTGTAGCAATTGTGTTTAATTAATTTATTGATAGTGTAGTGTTAGGTTAATTGTAGGTAATTGTAGGTAGTTTATTTAATTATTTTATTGATAGGGTAGTGTTAGGTTTAATTATATCTTAGGTTAGGATTTATTTTACAGGTAAATTTGTTATTATTTTAACTAGGTAACTATTAAATAGTTCTTAACTATTTAATAGCTATTGTACCTGGTTAAAATAATTACAAAGTTGCCTGTAAAATAAATATTAATCCTAAAATAGCTATAATATAATTATAATTTATATTGTAGCTATATTAGGATTTATTTTACAGGTAAGTATTTAGCTTTAAATAGGAATCATTTATTTAATAAGAGTTAATTAATTTCGTTAGATTTAAATTATATTTAACTTAGGGGGGTGTTAGTGTTAGACTTAGCTTTAGGGGTTAATCAATTTATTAGAATAGCGGTGAGCTCCGGTCGTCAGATTAGGGGTTAATAATTGAAGTTAGGTGTTGGCGATGTTAGGGAGGGCAGATTAGGGGTTAATACTATTTATGATAGGGTTAGTGAGGCGGGTTAGGGGTTAATAACTTTATTATAGTAGCGCTCAGGTCCGCTCGGCAGATTAGGGGTTAATAAGTGTAGGCAGGTGTCGGCGACGTTGAGGGGGGCAGATTAGGGGTTAATAAATATAATATAGGGGTCGGCGGTGTTAGGGGTAGCAGATTAGGGGTACATAGGGATAACGTAGGTGGCGGCGCTTTGCGGTCGGAAGATTAGGGGTTAATTATTTTAAGTAGCTGGCGGCGACGTTGTGGGGGGCAGGTGAGGGGGTTAATAAATGTAATACAGGGGTCGGCGGGGTTAGGGGCAGCAGATTAGGGGTACATAAGTATAACGTAGGTGGCGGTCGGCAGATTAGGGGTTAAACATTTTAATCGAGTGGCGGCGGTGTGGGGGGACCTCGGTTTAGGGGTACATAGGTAGTTTATGGGTGTTAGTGTACTTTAGGGTACAGTAGTTAAGAGCTTTATGAACCGGCGTTAGCCAGAAAGCTCTTAACTCCTGCTATTTTCAGGCGGCTGGAATCTTGTCGTTAGAGCTCTAACGCTCACTTCAGAAACGACTCTAAATACCGGCGTTAGAAAGATCCCATTGAAAAGATAGGCTACGCAAATGGCGTAGGGGGATCTGCGGTATGGAAAAGTCGCGGCTGAAAAGTGAGCGTTAGACCCTTTAATCACTGACTCCAAATACCAGCGGGCGGCCAAAACCAGCGTTAGGAGCCTCTAACGCTGGTTTTGACGGCTACCGCCGAACTCCAAATCTAGGCCATAGTAAATGTAAAGACAAGAAGGGTATTTGGCTTTGGGTATATGTCTCAAGTCTTGTGTAATAGACAATAAAAAGCCATTAAGTTACCCCTCATACAAGGGTAGTGTTATCCCTCATTGAGAGAAAAGTGACCATCTGATTATTTATTTGACAGTGTGAAAATGTCAGTTTTTTAAAGTTAGACACCAGGTTTAGAGCAATAAATGTCCAAGGCATCATAACCGAAATTGTGTCTCTACAGCCAGAATTAAATCTATTAACCTGAGGGTTCACTTTATATTCTGCATTACCATTCTGTGACTTTATTAACTCATTATACTGTACAAGGTTTGCAGTAAAAAATAGAAGGGAATTAGAATTAAACTGTGCATATTCCTCTGCAAAATTTAAATACATACATTTGTGAGACCTTTCATGTAAAAGATAAGAGACTCCTTTTCAATTGTTTTAATATTTAAGTTGAGAGAAATCAAATGAATTGTTCAAGGTAACGTCACCGGGTCTTTCTTCATAAAATGCTTCAATATATCACAATATAGTATATTCTGTCCCCTATTAATAATTGCAGCAAATGCCAAAGATGGTGTATCTCTGTATATTCATTAAAAAATTATATATGTCTCGTCTGAGATAAAAATAAGTCAAAGTGAATAAAATATATTTTATGAAAAGTGTATGTTTTTTTTTACAATTTTGTTATGATAGAAACATTTATACATTTAATCAAACTGGATATATAGTAAATGTAGTAATACTCATTACTGGATCCAAGGGAATATCTATAGCCGTTTGTTATATGTTTTCTCAGTGAACAGTTATGGGGAAGATGAAGAGTTAACTACATCTTCCGACAGTGACGAAGAAGTTTTTAAGCAGTTTCAGATCTCAGTATCACGTTCACAGAGCTTTCGCTCAACAGTGTCAGAAAAAGCTACACAAGTTTGTTCTGAGCATAAGCAAAAATTCAGCCGCTTGCTGTCAAACCACGAGGAATACAGCGAAGATGCTTCTGAGTGTGAAGGTATTTTTAAATATTAAGGTTTGTTTTGAATCTGCAGCATTTTTTTATTTTCAGACCATAAAAAAAATAATGTGCCCAACTTTTATTTAGCTGCAAAAACCTACTGCTTAAACGTATACTTTTTGGTTTACTGAAAATCATCTTTTCCCTATACTTCTACTTTACCTTCAATTAATTTCTAATTCTGTGCTTAATAATGGTTATTTTGTTTCTGTTTAGTTTTTTTTTTGTTTTGTTTTTATTAGTTTTATTTTCTTGCATTTGTCATAGACCAAATTGTCACATATACAAGAATATGTAAAATGAAGAAAAGCACAAAATATAAAAAGAATAACATTTTTTTTAGGATTACCCATTTCACATCACAGGTAACACAGCTGCTTACTTCCAAACATTTTCTTCTTAATATTCCAAGTCCAGGATGACATTGACTCTAAATTGACCAACCACAGCCATGAAGAGCCCAATTATCCAATTCTAGAATGTATGTCCATTTGTGCCCCCATCCTCCTGGTCTTGGATATGCATATATAAATGAGCCTTAGATTGAAGTCTTGGTGGATTCTGGTTGGGGACTGGGGGTCAGGTCAGTGCCAGGGCAAGGTTTGGATTTTATTGGCATGTTCCAGGGTGGTTATTTACTAGGACAACAAAGAGGCTAGATTAACATAACTTCTATTTTGTGACAATAGGACAAATTGCAAGATGATTATTAATTTATAAATGTAATCAGAATTGTGTTGCTATAATCTGTTTAGATTTGGATGTTATCAGCTATGAATCATATGCAGAAGATGATGAAGTTTCAGTTCACTCAAGAGCAAAATCAGAAGGAAGGTCAAGTGACATCCAAAATATCCCAGGACAGGAGACTAGTTCTACTCATCAAATGGCAGAGGACATTCAGGAAATGGAAACGTTTACAAACAATGGCTTTGATGGAAATGATGCTACAGACAGCTCTTCTGCATGGAGTCCTGAGGTAGGACCTTTTCATTATTTACAATTTGAAATAACAAAACATAGACAACAAGGAGGTAGTGGGGAGGTGGAACATCACCAAAATAATATCTCTATACTATACAAGTTCATGTTCTTTAGAGAGAGTTTATATTAGATGCTGCACCGTTACTTTATACATATTTTACTGATTTATTTCAAGATGTGAAGGTTAATTTTATGGAACTGAGGTTGAGTGTCTTCCGTCTTCATGGCAAAAATCAGATCAGTTGTCTAATGCTTTTTATTAGCTCTGGGGAAAGATGGGGATATATATATGTATAGAGAGAGTGCACTCCAATGGGAATCCTTTTGTCAATACCTCACTTTATTAGTGAACGTTTTCGGACCTTACAGTCCGTCCTCAGACCAAAAGTGTGTACAATAAAACGTACTCTCCACCAAACTTATAAAGCCGTGCAGAATCTGGTCACCACGTTCTCCCAGGTAGACCCGCCCCCATCCGTGATGTCATCATCCCAGGCAGCATGGGCCAGAGCTGTCAAACAGAACATGATAAAACAGAGGCAATATAGGTAGATAATAGTCATGCTTATCGAGTGTGTTTTTATTACATATACCGCATCCAATCGCACCGTGTGGTTGCCATAGCAACTAAGCAAACAAACCAGCCTTAGAGGAACATAAGCGATTGGGTGAGAAAACCTCCAATCAAATGAGCGATCGGTTTATGTAGTAAACAAACACACCTCATCATCAGCGATATGTGCATCTAATAGTCACAATACCAGCAATAAACAAAGATAATATATGTAGGGCACAAAGGCTTGAAGAGTCTGTATATACAGTTTGTTATTAGTGTACAAGACGTAACCAACTAGTCCAAGACGCCTCAAGGTTGCCATAGCAATCAAGAACAACAGTAAGAGGGAGAGCATGCATAGATGAGATACGGCTTGGCCGAAACAACAAGCGGACACAAAATATTATACAAATATGGAATGTAAAATATTGTAACAACATGTCTAATATCAGAACTGTGACAGACTTCCCCACTACCCCGACTGGGTAGCGCCGTTGACCGGGTCCTTCCTCTGCCTGGGTCAAGTGGCTATGTAGCCCAGGAAAGTGATTTCTGTGTAGCCCAGGAAAGTGATTTTAGCTGGAGCTCACCCAAATAACTAGACAGACTAGGCCTTCAGGTGAACAAGAACTGATTTTATTGAGAACACACACTCATTTTATACACACATCTCATCTTGACAACACAAAGGACAATCCCACAATTTTCCCACCATTCCCGCCCCTCCAGACAGCCCAGCACCTCCATAAGAGCCACAGTCTCACATAATCCCAATACTTAGGGGTGGCGGTTGCGGGTGATCCCGGTGGGTGTCATTTTAAAGCTCTCGGTCCCCAGGTGCCACAGGCAAAAAATCAGCATTATTCGTTACTGTGGACCGGAGTTACAGTCCGTTAAAGTTATGGGGTTAGTGGTGTCCAAAACCCCTAGTTCCCAAAGGAGCTCCCCTCTGATAATTGCCACAGCTCTTTTGCTCCCTAGGGGCTACCAATCCCCAAAAGAGCAGAGCTCGGGTGCAAAGGGCTGCTGGAGCGACCAGGGGTAAAGTTAGCGAGTGTCCTGGTGTCCTGTGGCCGACCGGGAGTTCCAGGAGCCCGGCCAGCCTGAGAGGAGTGAGGCGGGTGTCCGTTGTGAGGCGGCCGACCGGGAGTTCCAGAAGCCCGGCCAGCCTAGGAGGGTTTTCCTGGTCATACACCAAACAAAAGCTTCCAGAGATTGTGGTTGCTCTGAGGAGCCCAAAACCACTGAGAAACAGGTGGGTTGAAGTCTATGGCGGGGGGCGGCAAGGGTTCAGCCCCTGCAGCCCTGTATCCATGACAACTCCCCCCTCCAGTTCGGCAGACCAGGCTAGATCCACACATGGGTCGGCCTGGGGATGTCCGAGGAGTTTATGCCACTTCAGTCCGCTGGGAAAGTCTGTCAGCATTCCCATTGCTCTTTCCCGGTCGGTACTGGATGTCAAAGTTAAATGGCTGCAGGGCTAGGCTCCACCTCAACAGTCTCCCGTTGTCCCCGGAAACACAGTTGAGCCATACTAGGGGGTTGTGGTCAGTAAGGACGGTGAAGGGTCTCCCATATAGGTAGGGCTGCAACTTCTTCAAAGCCCATACCAGCGCCAGACACTCCTTCTCAACCGCCACGTAGCCTACTTCTCGGGGTAGCAGTTTGCGACTGATGTAGGCAACGGGGTGGTCCTGTCCTTTATCGTCCGCCTTGCTTAGTATGGCCCCCAACCCAAACATGGAGGCATCTGTGTGGACAGAAAAACGTTTGGCTGGGTTAGGAGCGGCCAGTACTGGGGCAGAGATTAAGGCAGACTTAAGACTCTGGAAGGCTTTTTCACACTCTGGGGACCACAGGACCAGTCGGGGAAGTCGTTTACGGGTCAGGTCAGTCAGGGGTTTGGCGAGGGTGCTGTAATTAGGGTCGAACCTCCGGTAGTAGCCTGCAGTACCCAGAAAGGCAAGGACTTGGGTTTTGGTCCTGGGGGTGGGCCAGTTAGCCACTGCCTCGACTTTGGCTGGCTCGGGTCGCTGCTTACCACAGCCGACTCGTGGCCTAAGTACTGAACCTCCGAGCGCCCAATGGTACACTTATCTGGCTTCAAGGTTAGGCCGGCGGCTCGAAGACGATCTAAGACGACGCCTATGTGGACCAGATGGTCCTCCCAGGTCTCGCTATAGATGGTGATGTCATCCAGGTATGCACAGGCATAGTCCTGGAGGCCATCCAACAGGCGGTCTACCATTCTCTGGAAAGTGGCTGGGGCGTTCTTCATTCCAAACGGCATGACCTTAAACTGGTATAAGCCAGTGATGAAGGCAGACTTGGGGACGGACTCAGGGCTGAGGGGGATTTGCCAATAACCCTTGCATAGGTCGAGAGTGGTCAGGAAGTGGCTCCGGGTGATTCGATCTAACAGGTAATCTACTCGGGGCATGGGATAGGTGTCAATGGTTGTTCTGTCATTGAGTCTATGGTAGTCAACGCAGAAACGGGTAGTTCCATCCTTTTTGGGTACTAACACTCCCGGGGAGGCCCAGGGACTGTTGGACGGTTCAATGACACCGAGGGCCAACATTCCCCGGAGCTGCTGGTGCATACTGTCCCTGACGGCCTCTGGGACCCTGTAGGCAGCCTGTCGCAGGGGTGTCATTCCCGGGGTCTCCACTCGGTGGATGGCTGTGGTGGTAAACCCAGGGACAGTAGAGAACATGTCACTTCTTTGTTCCAAGAGTCGCCGGACCTGCCTTTTCTGTCCAGGCTCTAACCTATCGTCTAGGGATATTTCATCCACCCCCCGGTGGGTGTTAGTAGGTCTGGGAAGCTCCAGCATTGGAAGACTTTCAGAGTCTTCCACTGCCGGCACACAGATAAAGGCCACATCACTAGGTCTCTCTATGTATGCCTTTAACATGTTCACATGAAAGGTCCAATGAATCCTTTCATCTGAACACTTTGCTACCAGGTATGTGGTGTTGTTCAGTTGTTCCACAACCCGGTAAGGTCCTTGCCAAGAGGCCTGTAGCTTGTCGGTTTTGACAGGCTTCAGAGCAAGGACCTTCTGTCCCACAATCAGGGTTCGGGTACGGGCATTGCGATCGTACCATCGCTTCTACCTGTGCTGAGAGGCTTGAAGGTTCTCGTGTACCTGGGCAGCCAGGTCCTTCAGCCGGTCTCTGAGCTGGAGTATGTACTCCACAACAGAGTGCTGTTCCCCCCGGTGGCTCCCTCCCTTTCGACCATATAGAAGTTCAAAGGGGAAAAAAACGGTGGATTCCTGAAGCACCTCTCGATCTGCAAAGAGGAGGTGCGGCAGGAATCTCTCCCAGTCCTTGTGAGTGGCCAAGAACGTCCGAAGCAGTTGCTTTAGGGTCCCGTTAAACCTCTCACACAGCCCGTTCGTCTGGGGATGGTAAGGGGCGCTGTGCAGGGGTTTAATCCTGCACAACTCCCAGAGTTGTTGAGTGATTTCCGCAGTGAACTGTGTTCCCTGATCGGAAACCACTTCCCGAGGGAAGCCTACCCTGGTGAATATCCGGAGCATCGCATCTGCTATGGTCTCCACCATGATATTGGCCAAGGGGATTGCCTCGGGGTATCGGGTGGTATAGTCCACCACTGTAAGGATGTATTTCTTCCCAGATGGGCTGGGCCGAGCTAATGGCCCCACAATGTCTACTGCCACTCGGCTAAAGGGTTCCTCAATAATGGGCAGGGGATGGAGGGGGGCAAACCTCACAAGATTTACAGTATTCCTTAATATCGGCTGTAATGCCTGGCCAGAAGAAGGTTTGAGTCAAGCGGTGGTGGGTCCTTTGCTTTCCTAAGTGGCCGGCTAAGGGGATGTCATGCCCTATGTTCAGTAGGTTGGACCGAAACTTCTTCGGTACAACCAGCTGGCGTTCGGGCACCGATCCTTTTCTTCTCTTGGAGATCCGGTACAGGAGCTCTCCCTTTCACTGAAATCGTTTGTCTCCAGGGCCCTGGGGGTCAGCACCTACTCGGTCTCGGTAAGGGGCTAGGGTCGGGTCGCTGAAGGTTTCTTTGGTGAAGTCAGAGGGGGTCACCCAGGAGGGGGTGTCAGTAAGTTCGGGGTTAGTGTGGACGGGTAGTCGGGGTGGTAGGTCTTACCTGGGTCCCCAGAGTTGGTGAGGTGGCGGTGCATCTGGTCTGCTAGCGGGTAGTCACTGGGCAGGTATCCGGAGAGGCATTCCGCACATAGGCGGACACAAGGTGGCCGAGGTCGTTTCCCTACAGGACCTCGGCAGGGATGTTGTGCATAACCCCCACTTCTACATTGCAGGAGTCGGTTTTCCAGTTCAAATGGACCCAGGCTGTAAGAATCCTGAGAACCTCACCTCCGGCTACCCCCACAGCAAGGGTGTGCCCAGTGCAGCCAGAGGGTGGAACGAGGTGAGGTTGGATCAAAGAAACGGTGGCCCCCGTATCTCTCATTCCTTTACCTGCCTGCCCATTTACCCAAACAAATTGCCGGTGTTGTTGTGGGTTGTCTTGGTCCATTGAGCCGACATGGTGCAAGACACCAACTTCTTCTCCTGTCCACTCAGCATAGGGGTCGGAGCTCGCTGTATGGGCACAATGGGCAGCGGCCTGATAGGTGCGGGCTTGAGGAGACCCCCACGAGGTTGAGGCAGGGTTCCTTGGCGACTGGGCTGGGGGGTTTCGTTGTCTGGTGGGGCAGTCCCGTATAACATGTCCGGGGTGTCCACACCCATAACACCCCGGGAAGGGGGGTTCAGGGGATGCTAAATGACCCCCCCTATAGACTTCTGAAGCTCCAACATGTGTATCTTGTTGGCGTCAGTCACTATCCGAGTAATGATATCCTCGGGGGGGGGGGGGTAGGTCCATAGAGAACCAGTTGCCACTGTACCTGACGCTGTTTGTCGGATGTTGTAGTCCCTGGAGTGGAGGCTGTACTGGGCTGTCCTCCGCTTTGGTCGCTGTCCGACCCACCAGCCTGTTCGCTAGCCCGATTGTCCTTCATCAGTTCGGCTACGAGCACTGCCTTTGTCTTGTTGCCGGCGACTTTCCATCTAGTCTGCAGCAATGTTCTCAATTCTTCCTTCCGGAGCCCCTGGTACTGCTCCGTCCGGCAAGATCTTCAGTTGGTGGTTTGGACATTCCAGGTAGACGGAAGCATCCCACCGCTGCCAACCAATGTGACAGACTTCCCCACTACCCCGACTGGGTAGTGCCGTTGACTGGGTCCTTTCTCTGCCTGGAACAAGTGGCTATGTAGCCCAGGAAAGTGATTTCTATGTAGCCCAGGAAAGTGATTTTAGCTGGAGCTCACTCAGACTAGCCTTCAGGTGAACAAGAACTGATTTTATTGAGAACACACACTCCTTTTATACACACATCTCATCTTGATGACACAAAGGACAATCCCACAATTTTCCCGCCATTCCCGCCCCTCCAGACAGCCCGGCACCTCCATAGGAGTCACAGTCTCACATAATCCCAATACTTAGGGGTGGCGATTGCGGGTGATCCCGGGGGAGCGGCGGCACTTCCAGTCATTTTAAAGCTCTCGGTCCCCAGATGCCACAGTCCAAAAATCAGCATGATTTGTTACTGGGGACCGGAGTTACAGTCCGTTAAAGTTATGGGGTTAGGGGTGTCCAAACCCCCCAGTTCCCAAAGGAGCTCCCTTCTGATAATTGCCACAGAAGAAAGAGTAATATCACCAGCGCCAAAAATGCTACCACACAAGCTCCTAGTTGCAAGATCTCTCAACCAGATCTCAAATGTAAATCAGAAAATAGCTTTATAGGAGCGCTTGCAAACACCTCAGTGGGGTTCCTAGCTGAAGGTGGGGTCAAGGGGGTAACCAATAACTACTAAGTTATAAATAAGAGTATATAAAAGGTATTTATTCTAAATCCTAGACATATAGTATATGGATAAAAACAATTTGTATGCAATTATTGTCCTAACAGAAATATCCTAAAAGTCCTAAACATGAATATCTTACAAACAGCTAAAAAAATCTATAATAAAATTGTATAAAATATATACTGTTTTACTGGGAATCCTTCTGGATCTCTGATAATAATGGACGTAGTATATGTCCTATGTAGACTCAATATACCATAGGCTGTATATCAACTAAATGATAAAGTTATACTACATAGCCTTGTGGCCGATGGCCTAAATATAATGCAGTAGTCCTATGCGCAATATCTTATACACTGTCTTCAGAGTCAACTAAGAGTGTCCTAAAAAACAACTAAAATGCAACTAAATAGTGTAAGGTTACAACCAATCAGGGTTACAACCAATCAGGGTTGTGAATGTGATGCAAATAAAATTACAAATATAAATATGCAAAAAGTGATGATTAATTATCCAGCTATATAAAATTATATACGTCCAAATATATGTCCAAATGATCCAGTGATAAAGTCCAAAGTCCAAAGTCAGTGCTAAAATCAAAGAATATTGTATTGGTATCCAGAAAAATGTAAAAATACAAAGTAAAAATACATGAAAATACTGTGGGATAAAAAATTCTGTAAAAAAGCAGCTGAAAAAATATATATAATTTACTAGTGAAAAAAAGGTGTACACCCAAAAATATGAATAATATCTCAAAAAAGGTTGACTTGGACCTTAAAAAATGAATGTAGAAAAATATAATAATAATAATAGATAGTGATATGTCTAAATGATGTCCCAAAAAAAGAAACAATGTATATATCCTCAAATGTGATGCTTAAAAGATGTGATACTTAAACAATCTTCTTAGACTGTGATGCTTGTATAAATTCTTCTGTAAGTGATTTTAATCCAAGTGATATAATCCCATAAAATAAAATGTCTTCAGTGTCCTATGTAAGAAAAATGAACAAACATAGTGCAATAATGCTACTACAATTTAGCTAATATAGGTATTGAACTCACCAAACTTAGAACCTGAGCCTTATATCAGTAGTCTACGCGTTTCGATCCTTAGGGATCTTTCTCAAGACTGATAACCACTAAATAGATGTCCTACCTTAAATAGAATATTTCTTCCAATCAGTAACTCTCAGAAATCCGCGCCAAAACTATTCAAATGAGACCCGGATATGTAAAATGGAGTTTGTCCTATGCTCCGGATATAAAAATGTGTATTCATGTCTATCAAGTCTTATTAAGCTGACCGCCTGCTCACGAGTGAAACCTGCCGTTGACGAAGCAAAACCGGAAGTGACGTAGTAACATACTACAAGCATAGAGCGGCTGGATGAACATGGGGTAGCTGATTAGACATATATATGTATCTGAGACCCAGGTTTTAAATGTAAATTCAATACCTTTACATAGATAATGCCTAAAAGGTTACAATGAAATGATTGTATTATTTAGAAAAAAAAACTAAAATTCTATGGGTATATTAAAAATTTTTTATGAGTTACTTAATCCTAAGTGTAATATTACTGGAATTGTGATTTGGTGCTCACAATAAGAGACATTTAATGTCATATATAATATACATTGCAAATCCATAGTGTAGTGCTTGTCACTGGAATGCAAATAGTGGTTGACAAGTTCCCCCTTTATGTGCTGCAGTAGCATAATATAATATAATTGCCTTGATGTTTGAATATATAATGCTATATCCACAATGGCAGCTTGTATAAAAAAGAGAGAAAATGACCCCAAAAAATGTCGTGCTTGAATTGTAATGTTACCAGATTGTAGTTTGGGTTAAATGGACCATATACAGTACATTTAGTAATAAGAGAGATGATTAATATATCTATATAATATATAAACCTCTTCCATCTTATATTGGGAGTATGGATATATATATATATATATAATAAATAGTATCTAGTCCGATGTGTATTTTATTGGTCAGAGGTCGAGATGATGTCCATTTCAGAGAGATTCACCTTGAGACAAATTCTTAGTTAGGGTCCTCATACAGGTTCTATAAAAATGGATGACATGAGGAATATCTGAGAAGTGTTCATAGCAGGTGGAATATCTCTGTACTGCTATTGAAACTTTTTGGAAATATACAGTCCAGATTGAAAATCCATTTGGACTCTTCCCTTAAAAGTTGCTTCTCAAAATCCCCCCCTCTCCAGTTTTTCTTGGGTTTATTCCCATTTATCTGAGAGTTTTGCCATTGCTGTTATGGACTTCTTTAAAATGTTTGTATAGGGGGAAATTAAATAAAGAAATTAAACAATACATCCCTTAGGAAATTCAATCATAATTTGACTAAAACACAACTAGATACCATTACGAGTTTAGAAAAAAATAAGGACATTATAGTAAAGCCAGCTGATAAAGGCGGAGGGATTGTGATCTTAAATAAAGAAGACTATAAAAATGAGGCAAAAAGAATTTTGAGGGACTCCGAGACATACAAAGTTCTAGATAAAGACCCCACGGAGGTCTTTAAGAAAGATCTAGATAGTATGCTTCTGTCTGCCAAAAGGAAAGGCATACTCAACAATCAAGAATACAGGTATATAACGACTAACCATCCTAGAATACCTGTATTCTATTATTTGCCCAAAATCCATAAAAGTCTGACAAACCCTCCAGGGAGGTCTATCATATCAGGCATTGGCTCAATTACTTGCAATCTATCAGAGTATATCGATAGAAAACTTCAAAAATATTTAAGGGACCTCCCTTCATACCTAAGGGACTCGACCCAAGTCCTGAACATATTGAATGATCTGGAGTGGGAGGAGGACTATATTCTAGCCACTTGCGATGTGACTGCTCTCTATACAAGCATCCCACATGACTTAGGTATAGAAGCAGTCAGATATTTTTTGGAAAAAGATGGCGAGGTAGGTCCAGAACAGGGAGAATTCATTGTAGATGGCATTCTCTATATCCTTACTATTTCTACAATGAAGGAAAATTTTATAACCAAATATGTGGAACAGCTATGGGGACCAGGTTTGCGCCTAGCTACGCCAACTTATATATGGGCAGATGGGAGAACATATTTTGGGACTCCTGCCCAGCAGGCGCAGACCTGGTCCTCTAAAAAAGATACATAAATGACTTCCTTATAGTGGTGAAGGGGACAATTGAAGATCTTGAACACACTATAAATGTGATGAACAACAACATCATGAATCTAAATTTCACATACGAAATAAGTAGAACAAACATCCATTTTCTAGATCTAAATATCAGTGTGGAGAGAGGGAGGCTTTCAACTTATTTCAAGGATGTAGACTGTAGTAATTACATCCACCAAACTAGTTGCCACCATCAGAGATGGAAGTCGAATATCCCAAAGGGACAACTCATGAGAATTAGGAAAAATTGCTCTGACATTGGAAAATGGAGGGAGCAATCAAAAATTCTGAAAGAGAGGTTCCTAGATAGGGGATACGATGAGAGCACTATAAACAACATAATACAGGAGGTGGAAGTAATGGATAGAAGATCTATGTTGAACTATAAACAGAAAAAACCTGATGAAGGAACATCAATAGAGGTGCCATTTATAACCAAAATTAGTGAGAACAGCTTCTTAATAGAAAGAATCATAAGGAAAAATTGGCACTTCCTTAAAGAGGATAACATCATTGGAAATGATCTAAATGCATCTCCTAGGTTTATTTACAGGAAAACAAAAAATTTGAAAACTATTATTCCACCAAGTATCCCTATGACTTCTCAAAATAAAACGAATTACATCTTTGACCAACAACTGAAAGGTTTTTTCTCATGTCATTCGTGCAAAGCATGCAAACATGGTAGAAAAATGCGTACTTTCAAGTCAAAAGTCACAGGAGAGTCTTTCAATATGAAAGATATGATAAGATGCCATAATACTGGTGTAATATATCTGATTGAGTGTGGCTGTGGACTTCAGTACATAGGGCAAACCTCTAGGAAACTTAAGGAAAGGATACGTGAGCATTTGCTCCAGATAAAATGGAAAAAAAGAGGATTTCCCCCTATACAAACATTTTAAAGAAGTCCATAACAGCAATAGCAAAACTCTCAGATATATGGGAATAAGTAAACCCAAGAAAAACTGGAGAGGGGGGGGATTTTGAGAAGCAACTTTTGAGGGAAGAGTCCAAATGGATTTTCAATCTGGACTGTATATTCCCAAAAGGTTTCAATAGCAATACAGATATATTCCACCTGCTATGAACACTTCTCAGATATTCCTCATGTCATCCATTTTTTTTAATAATCATTTTTATTATATATTTCAACACGTTTATACATTTTCATATATTTTCAAAGGAACAAGTAAAAAGAATAACTAAACAATTGAAAACCAGACTTCCCTAGAGAGTCCACAAAATATTATACGTATGAGCAAAAAGAAAAGAAAAATAAGCTTCTAATATTTTATGAGCTTTTCCGATCCATGTTAACCTGATTAATACGTTTTAATCTGTTAACCCTTGATCTTTAAAGTTTTTCTGTTGAAATATTTTTTCTTTTCCTTTCTTCCTCCTATGTTATCCCAAAATCAAGACAACTACTAACAAAACAAAGCAAAAAAAAGAACAACAAAAAAAAAAAAAAAAAGGGAGGAAATTTCCTCGATTTCCCCTCCCCTCCCCTGCAGTTCCCCTGTGTCTTAACCAGTTACCATATCCCCAGTAAGACCAGCTCTGTATTTTGAAAGGGAAATATAATATATTCTATCTCTGTGGTCGGGAGGGATTTAATAAATGGTGCCCATTTACCAAAGAATTTCCTAATATCAGATTCATTATTGATATTCGGGTCACGTTGTTCTAGGATACATTGTTTTTTAGGGTAGTTTTTCAATTCTGCTACACTGGGTATTTCTTTTGTCTTCCATTTTTTAAATATTAAATATCTTGCTGCCAAGATAGAGACACTAATTATCTTTTCATTTAATTGTTGTTCTATCTTATTATCAAAGGAGAACATAACTAAGCTTACTGACAGCTCCAGAGGGGAAATCTTAAGAGAGGTATTGATCCAAAATTCAAGTTTGTGCCAAAATTGCCTGATCAAAGGACAGTTAAATAGCATATATATAAGATCCGCCGCAACCAAAGAACATTTAGGACATTTAGAAAAGTTTATGTTCTGAAGCTTATGACCTTTTTCTGGTGTATAGTGAAATTTATGTAATAACTTAAGATGTGCTTCTCTCCATGTCGCTAAAAGGGTGGCCTGTGCCACTTTGTGTATAGATTTTTGGATAAATTTGTAGTCAATGTGTTCCTGAGCCAAAATTAGTCTCCAATCTTGAGCAACTTTCTCTAGCGTATGTCTCCCTTCTACATCTCCTAAAAGATAATAACAATACGAAATAGACATACGACCCTTCTTAACTAGCATAAGCCAGTCCTCTAGATCTCCCAATTCCCATTGCCACTCTCCCTCCCTCATTAGCTCCAATGCATAATGCCTTACTTGCAGAAACGCAAAGAACTCCTTATTAGAAAGATTGAAACTATATTTAATTTCTTCAAATGTTTTGATACATTTATTCTCTTTATTGATAAATTGTATAATCATATTTAGTCCAGCTGATTGCCAGTTTTTGAAAATTGCAGAGTCTAATCCGGCTTGGAATGACGGGTTCCCCATTAGGGGGAGGTGTTTAGAGACCTTACAGTTGAAAGAAAGAAGCTTCCCTATCTTCCACCAGGCCTTTAATGGGTAAAAGATCATTTTAGTTTTCTTGATTCTGGGTGGCAGACCTTTGGGATCGCAATGCAGCAATACACGTGGGAGATATGGATTGCAGATACTTTCTTCCAGTGCATTGTTCGGAACATAATTATTGCGGGAGATCCAGTCTGCCGCAATTCGTGCTAGAAAAGCGAGGTTGTAAAGCCGCAGGTCAGGTAATGCAAAACCTGCAAATATTTTGGCATGCATTAGTTTATTCAAGGCTATCCTAGGTTTTCTCTTCTGCCAAATGAAACTTCTGAGCCAACTTTTTAGGCTTCGGATGTCCCTGTCATAAAGTATTAGTGCTGTGTTTTGTAATATGTACAATAGTTTAGGAAGGAGAACCATTTTAAAGAGGGCTATCCGTCCTGAAATAGAGAGAGGTAAGTTTTCCCAGCATCTAAGTTTGTCTTTAATTGTTGTCAAGATTGGGGGGATATTTAGGTTATATAAATCAAGAGGGTTCGTAGGTATTACTATACCTAAATACTTAAATGACTCCTCAACTGTTCTAATTGGACTATTCAGATAAGAGTCTTTATTTTTTCGGAGCCAATATATCTCTGATTTCGTAGCGTTTATTTTATATCCAGAAAATAACCCGAATTGGTTAGTAATTTGTAAGAGCTTAGGTATATTAACCTTAGTGTTTGACAGATAAACAAGGATGTCGTCAGTGTATAAAGCTAATTTCATCTCTTGTCTGCCTATCACAACACCTTCCAACTGTGACCTAATCCTGATGGCCAACGGTTCGATACACAGATTAAAAAGGAGAGGAGAGAGGGGGCACCCCTGCCTAGTTCCTCTGCTAACCACGATTTGTGAAGAGACAATGTTGTTAACAATTATGCTAGTAGAAGGAAGGTTGTAGAGATTCAAAATAAATTTAAAAAAGCTTCCTTTAAACCCAAATTGACCCAGAGAAGTGAAAAGATGATCATGCTGTATCGAGTCAAATGCCTTTTCCGCATCGATTGTCACAATGGCTGAATCTGGAGTTTATTCCCCCTCCCCCCTCTCCTTCCTTTCAGCATTATAAAAATGTTCTGTTAGCACTAATACCTCTCTGATTTTTGCTGAGGAGTTCCGTGAGTTTAGAAAGCCTGCTTGATCTTTGTTTATAATATTCGGCAGTATCCCCTGTAATCTTTTAGCCAAAATTGACATAAAAGTCTTGTAGTCTACATTTAATAGAGCTATCGGTCTATATGACTCTCTTTGCGCTGGATCTTTTCCTCCTTTAGGAATGAGAGTTGTAAAGGACCCGGAGAAAGCTTTCGGCACCCCTTCTCCTTTAATATACATAGCATTGTATAGATTATTGAGATGGGGCGCGATCTCTAAAGACATAATCTTATAAAATTCACTTGGTAGGCCATCCGGCCCTGCAGCTTTATTAGTGGCAGATTCAGAAATAACTTTCTCTATTTCCTCCACCCTTATCGGAGCATTAAGAGTCTCTATTGATTCTGCCGATACCTTGGGGCAACCAATTTTACTCCTCTGCCTGCATTGAGTCAGATTTTCTCGAGGAGTATACCTCTTGATAATATTTGGCCATTTCCTTGTGTATATCTGTATTCTCCGTAAAAAGCTTCCCATCTACAAGAAGTTTTTCAATAAATTATGACTTTTTGTCATTTTTGACCAAGTTAGCGAGTAATTTGCCGGATTTATTTCCATATCTGTATAGTTTGTAGTTTAGATTGTAATTTTAAATTGGACTGGGTTTCTCTATAAATTGCAAATGTATCTTTGTCATTTTTAGCCGGAATATAGCTTGCCCAGTTGGCCGGATTTCTAGTCAAAAGCAGACGATTATATGAGTTAATCACTGCATTATTTAACTCTCTTTCTCTGGATCTTAGTTTTTTGCTTATCATTGCACTATAGGCAATGATTTCACCTCTCATAACCGCTTTAGCCGCTTCCCAAAGAATCAAGGGGCGTTCCCAATAATCCGTATTGCACTGCATATAATCCTCAAATTTAATTTTCAGCTGTGCTTTAAATTTTGCATCGGGAGCTAAGAAGGAGGGAAAGTGGAACCGCAAGGACCCCGATCCAGAGACTGTCAATTGAAAATTCAGAGAAATTGGTCCATGGTCCGAGAGAAAAATAGGTAGTATCTTTGTTCTTACTTTGGCTGTGCACAGCCTTTCGTCAATTAGAAAGAAGTCAATTCTTGACATGGTCTTATGTGCTCTGGATAGGCACGTGAATTCCCGAACATCAGGATTCTGGATCCTCCATATGTCTCTGATATTGCAGATTTTGTTTAATTTTAGCCAGCAATTTAGATTCTAGATTATCCTTTTTATTCTTTTTATGTTTCCCATTTTCCCTTAGTCTATCCAGAGGGCAATGGGGAGCCATGTTAAAATCTCCGAGAATTAAATAACCTTCCCTGAAGGAGACAATTTTAGCTTGTAGCTGGTTCCAGAATTCTGGATCAATAATATTAGGTGCGTATATGTTACAAAGTGAAAAAATTACCTTATCAATTTTAATCTTTAAAAATAAGTATCTCCCCTCTGGGTCTTCCAGAACCTGAAGAGTTTCTGCCTTTAACCTTTTCCCCATCAGTATGGCCACCCCCTACTCCTGCCAGTTCCTGATGAAGCATAGACTTCTTTTACCCATCCCTGTTTGAGCTTAAGAGTTTCCTCCAAGGTTAGGTGTGTTTCCTGTAGGAAGACTATGTCAGACTCAAGCCGTCTTGCGTGAGTTGAAATTGCTTTCCTTTTGATGGGAGTTGAAATGCCCCCCACGTTCCAGGAAATTACCTTAAAATTAGCCACTGAATTGGTCATTCATCTGAGAGGGGTAGGACAAGAAGGAGAATAAGAGGGGAGAGAGGAAGGGGAGAGAAAAAAAATGAACAGAGGGATTCTACCCATTCTAACAAACTTCTTATATCTGTATTCACAGCCTTGCCCATAGTAGTTATTTGTTACTCCTGAGTATTTAATTGTCGCAACAATTTTTCTGCCTCCTGTGGTTTATCAAAGAAATGAACCTCGCCTTTCGCATAGATTTTTAGTTTGGAGGGGTAAATAACTAAGGCCTGATAGCCTTGTTGAATGAATTTTGTACAAATTGGGGCTAAATTTCTTCTTTTAGTATCTGTTTCAGCTGAATAATCTTGGAATAGAAGGATTTTGTTTTCCTTATAGGTTATGGGCTGGTTTTTGTGAAAATACTGGAGTATTGTGACCGTATCTTGGAAGTTAAGTAGCTTCGCTATTATAGGTCTGGGTCTGCTAGCTTCCTGTCTATCTGTTATTCGTCTCCCCATTCTGTGTATCCTCTCTACTACTATCTGTGGATAGTTGGGAGGAATCTTAAGCAGCTGTACTAATATTTCAGGAATAAATGTGTTTAAGTCTTCAGATTGACCCCCCTCGGGGACCCCTATGGTGCGAACATTATTGCGCCTGGAACGGTTTTCCAGGTCTTCAATTTTATTCTGCAATTTAGAAATAGTTGCATTATTAGATTCAAGATTAGAGCCCTGGGCTGAGGTGAGATCTTCCAAATCAGATACTCTCTGTTCGGCTTCATCTAATCTGTTAGAAAATAATTTTATCTTGTGTCTAAGTAAGTTAATATCTTGTTTGATCTCAGACCTTAATGCATCAAATTTAGGGGTTAATGCCTCGGATATGCTAGATACTAAAGCCTGTACATTATTTAATTCATTTATAGCCGGGATAAAAGCTGCGTATATAGATGGCTCAGAAGGTACTTCGACAGTGACCTTTGTCCTCCTTTCTCTCTGCTTAGCTGTCATGACTGGTGAGGGAGTCCGGGAGTGAGAGTGAAGGAATTTATCCATGTGCCGTGAAAATTTGGGAATAAACCAATTTCGTGCTCGCTTACACCTCATGCTTTATCGTGAAATCTTAATAATATAGGTGTGAAAAAGTAAGATAAGGGAAAGGGGAGAAAGGAGAGAAGGAGAAAAAAAAAAGGGGGGGGGGAGGGGGACCCAATACGCCAACCAAGTGTTAATAATGTGACCCTGGATAAAAAAATTAAGACCAGGGAAAAATCAGCGTAAATATAAGACCTGGAGCAAAAAAAAAAGAAAGGAAGAAAAAGAAAAAAAGAAAGGAATTTTTGCTCAAGGATTAGTCCTTAGAAAGAAAAGTGGATGGGAATCACTTAACCAGCCAAGGCATAGCATCTGAGGAGAACAAGGTCAGTTGAAAAAAATAACTCAGGCGTATACAGAGGAGCCTACCTCCACATCCAAAAGGTAAGGTAAGATTAAGTTATATAGACACAATGTAAAGGTGAGGGGGACTCTGCCAATCAATACAGGGAATAGGGAGGGAAGGAGAAACCCTGGGTTCCCTTCCCTTCTCCTCCCTACCAAGGGCAGAAAATTACAATCTTTAATTTATAAAGAAGGTAAGACTGTGTAAAGACACAGATACTTGATTCTATTAATTTACCTTTTAGTCAAGAAAATATAGGTTCAGATAAGGTAAGTTATTTAAGTAAACTTTATACGCCTGCAATTTATATAACCTATAGTACTAGCTTTCTAGCTTAAGGGAATTTTAAGAATAATTTCTTCGGTGATTGTGCCGTAATGTGTGGTAAGCAGAGTAAAATAATACGGGAGGTTATAGTCATTCATCAGTTTTATATCTTGCTATCATAAAGATAGTAAAGGAGCAAATAGGTTCCCGAGGCCTGTTGTGTGTTAATATGGTCTAGTACAAGTGTAGCTAAAATAAGCTATTTTAAGATAAGCAAGATTTTGAGAACTTTTAACACGACTAGTCCATATGGTCTAGATTCACCAGCAATATAAGTTCAGCCCTTATTCTAAAGGAGTTTTCTATATTGATATAGTCTACTACAGATTTATGCTGTTCTCATAACTAAGCTAAATATATTAGAGATGTATTTAAAAAAAAAAAACTAAGGCATTAATACATAGGCACTTATCTGTTCCAGAGGAGGTAAATCCCCTAGTATATATTAGAATCGTTTAACAAAGAATGGCAGAAGTATAAAAAACTGTGCACGTATAGGGTCTAAGATATGCTAGACAGGGTGCAGCACAAAACTATGGCTTAAGATTCTCCCAAAAATATGGAATTTTGCCAGCTAATTCAGCTTATATGTTTATGACGCCCAGCGTAGTCACCCCAAGAAAACATATATTTGCGGGATACAGTAATTGTAGCTACACAATATTAGCCTCAGGTAGGACTTATTCTTATTTTGGATGGCTTACAGATTTATTTCTGGCCTAAAAACCACCCAAACAAGGAAGGCAAGTATTTTTCTTCTTATAGTGTTGTAAAAGACACAATACCAGGTATCAACAGCATATAAAAGACACAGCCTAGCCCAAGGATAAGTTTACTTATACTGTAGAAATAAGATACCTCAATTTAGTATAATGCTTGCCTCTATATACTATGTTGCATATAATACATTAGCTGTCAGGAAAAAGAAGGATTAATAATTGTGGCATTTATAACAGGAGAGAATGTTACATTTTATAGAGAAGAGCTCTTGCGGCCCAGTCAACATAACACTCTTTACTCGGCTTTACTCTTTGCCATAATTTTCTGATAAATATTTAAACATCTTATGTCTAGCCAAGAGGGGTTCCGCCAAGCTTTTATAGGCAAGTGTTTGAGCCCCGTAGGAGAGAACAACAACAGTTATTGATTCTGTGGAATTGTTTGTTAACAAGGAACAACCTTTTGAAAATTACCTGTTTTCGGTGAGAATTTAGGTAAGCGTTTCAGTCCGTAGCAGTCCCCCCTCACGCAGCACCAGTGGGAGGTGGAGCACTGCTCAGAAGGGCCAGGCAGGGAAGCGGACCTCAATCGCCGCAAAAGGAAAGCAGTAGAAAAGATCCGCTGGATAACTGCAAGAGCGCACCAGGGCACGACAATGTTCCTCACCCCTCTCGCAGCATCGGTGGGAGGGATCAGTGGAGGAAAGTAAGTAGGGTTTCCAGCAGTGGTCGTTGAACTTGCTTTCGGGACTGCGGCAGTCGGTACCTCACCGACACTGTTCTATGTAGCTCTATGTCAGCAGCGTGATGCTCCAGAGGAGGGGGGAGCCAGCAGTCAGCCCAGGTAAACACACCCTCACTTGTGGTACTCCTGGGGTCTTCCTTTCTACCAGCGTGTTCCTCTGAGAGCCGGCCTCCTCTCACGCAACACCGGTGGGAGAGGAGGGTACGGCAAACAATCTCAGTCACGAAGTTCCCAAGAGTTGGCCGGATGCTTCAAGCAGCTTACTTTGAATTTCCCTCCTCGCTCGAGCCAGTCGTCCGGTCCTGTATCGGTCCCCTGCACAGCCCAGAGTGAACACCGGGAGCCCCCTTCCAGCCGCAGCGGCCAGCAAACAGTTCTTCAGACCAGTGAGGGGGCGGCTGTCAGAGTGAATCAGTGGAGGACGATCGGAGGAGACAAACACCTAACAGGTCAGCGGGGAATTTCTTTGCTTACTAGTTGTCTCTTTTCTCACCGTGTCCACTTGTAATAGGTGGTGAAGCAGATAACGGTATATTGTGTCAATCTTATGTCATCTGTTCACCTTCTCTTTCTGTCCTGCCTGTTAGAAGAAGAATTTGCAGGTCTCTCCCAGCTAAGGGGAATGGGATATCAGAACAGTGGGATGTAAGGCCACTGTTTGTTCCGGCAGCGTTTGTATCTTGCTGTAATACTAGCAGCCCCACATTTCCAGGGCTTAGCGCGTAAATTACCGCCAGGTGCTTGGTACAGGAGTTCAACCTCTCAGCTACCTGTGCTGAGCTCCTCCGGAACCGCCTCTCCCTCATGTCATCCATTTTTAAAGAACCTGTATGAGGACCCTAACTAAGAATTTGTCTCAAGGTGTGAATCTCTCTGAAATGGACATCATCTCGAACTCTGACCAATAAAATACACATCGGACTAGATACTATTTATTATTATATATATATCCATACTCCCAATATAAGATGGAAGAGGTTTATATAATATATAGATATATTAACCATCTATCTTATTACTAAATGTACTTTATATGGTCCATTTAACCCAAAATACAATCTGGTAACATTACAATTCAAGCACGACATTTTTTGGGGTCATTTTCTCTCTTTTTTATACAAGCTGCCATTGTGGATATAGCATTATATATTCAAACATCAAGGCAATTATATTATATTATGCTACTGCAGCACATAAAGGGGGAACTTGTCAACCACTATTTGCATTCCAGTGACAAGCACTACACTATGGATTTGCAATGTATATTATATATGACATTAAATGTCTCTTATTGTGAGCACCAAATCACAATTCCAGTAATATTACACTTAGGATTAATTAACTCATAAAAATATTTTTTTATATACCCATATAATTTTAGTTTTTTTTTCTAAATAATACAATCATTTCATTGTAACCTTTTATGCATTATCTATGTAAAGGTATTGAATTTACATTTAAAACCTGGGTCTCAGATACATATATATGTATAATCAGCTACCCCATGTTCATCCAGCCGCTCTATGTTTGTATTTCGACACAATGTGCCGATCAGAGGATTACCGCCAAAGAATAAAAGCGCAACTCCGGAAGTGAGGTACTATGTTACTACGTCACTTCCGGTTTTGCTTTGTCAACGGCAGGTTTCACTCATGAGCAAGCGGTCAGCTTAATAAGACTTGATAGACATAAATACACATTTTTATATCCGGAGCATAGGACAAACTCCATTTTACATATCCGGGTCTCAATTGAATAGTTTTGGCGGATTTCTGAGAGTTACTGATTGGAAGAAATATTCTATTTAAGATAGGGCATCTATTTAGCCGTTATCAGTCTTGAGAAAGATCCCTAAGGATTGAAACGCGTAGACTACTGATATACGGCTCAGGTTTGGTGAGTTCAATACCTATATTAGCTCAATTGTAGTAGCATTCACTATGTTTGTTCATTTTTCTTATATAGGACACTGAAGACATTTTATTTTATGGGATTATATCACTTGGATTAAAATCACTTACAGAAGAATTTATACAAGCATCACATTCTAAGAAGATTGTTTAAGTATCACATCTTTTAAGCATCACATTTGAGGATATATACATTTTTTCTTTTTTTGGGACATCATTTGGACATATCACTATCTATTATTATTATATTTTTCTACATTCATTTTTTTAAGGTCCAAGTCAACCTTTTTGAGATATTCATATTTTTGGGTGTACACCTTTTTTTCACTAGTAAATTATATATATTTTTTCAGCTGCTTTTTTACAGAATTTTTTCTCCCACAGTATTTTCAAGTATTTTTACTTTGTATTTTCACTTTGTATTTTTACATTTTTCTGGATACCAATACAATATTCTTTGATTTTAGCACTGACTTTGGACTTTATCACTGGATCATTTGGACATATATTTGGACGTATATAATTTTATATAGCTGGATAATTAATCATCACTTTTTGCATATTTATATTTGTAATTTTATTTGCATCACATTCACAACCCTGATTGGTTGTAACCTTACGCTATTTAGTTGAATTTTAGTTGTTTTTTAGGACACTCTTAGTTGACTCTGAAGACAGTGTATAAGATATTGCGCATAGGACTACTGCATTCTATTTAGGCCATCGGCCACAAGGCTATGTATTATAACTTTATCATTTAGTTGATATACATTCTATGGTATATTGAGTCTACATAGGACATATACTACGTCCATTATTATCAGAGATCCGGAAGGATTCCCAGTAAAACAGTATATATTTTATCCAATTTTATTATAGTTTTTTTTAGCCGTTTGTAAGATATTTGTAAATTCATGTTTAGGACTTTTAGGATATTTCTGTTAGGACAATAATTGCATAAAAATTGTTTTTATCCATATACTATATGTCTAGGATTTATAATAAATACCTTTTATATACTCTTATTTATTACTTAGTCATTATTGGTTACCCCCTTGACCCCACCTTCAGCTAGGAACCCCACTGAGGGGTTTGCAAGCGCTCCTATATAGCTTTTTTCTGATAATTGCCACAGCTCTTGTGCTCCCTAGGGGCTACCAATCCCCAAAAAAGCAGAGCTCTGGGGCAAAGGGCTTCTGGAGCGACCAGGGGTAAAGTTAGCTGGTGTCCTGGTGTCCTGTGGCCGACCGGGAGTTCCAGGTGCCTGGCCAGCCTGAGAGGAGTGAGGCGGGTGTCCATTGTGAGGCGGCCGACCGTGAGTTCCAGAAGCCCGGCCAGTCTAGGAGGGTTTTCCTGGT
The DNA here is from genome assembly GCF_027579735.1 of Bombina bombina. Classification (NCBI taxonomy): domain Eukaryota; kingdom Metazoa; phylum Chordata; class Amphibia; order Anura; family Bombinatoridae; genus Bombina; species Bombina bombina. The sequence continues at coordinate 30,626,542 of NC_069499.1, read as the reverse complement.
CATACACCAAACAAAAGCTTCCAGAGATTGTGGTTGCTCTGAGGAGCCCAAAACCTCTGAGTTCTGTTATACACTGGTGCGTGCACTAAACACTTGGGGCACGATCCGATATACGGCGTAGTTTGCGGCGCAAGCGAGGGAACCCGCGTCGCCTGCAGTTTCAGCTCGCATCTCGAGCTATCCAATATACGGCGCCATCAGTTGCTAATGTGCCGTAAGTCGGATAAACCAGCGATGTCCAGAAATCTGCGCAACTACAAATTTCTGGTGTCGCCAGTGACTTACGGCACTTACGGCACGTTAGAAACTGCCGGCGCCTACAAAACCTGACTAAAGTATGAAATCACCTGCACTGTCTAACACGCCTCCTAAACATAGCCCGACATGTCTAACCCTCTATCCGCTATCCCCCCCTCTCTATCCTAACAATAAAATTTGTATTAACCCCTAAACCGCCGCTCCCAAACCCCGCCGCAACCTAATAAAGTTATTAACCCCTAAACCGCCGCTCCCGGACCCCGGCCAGCTATATTAAATCTATAACCCCCTAAAGTGAGCCCCTACCCCGCCGCCATCTATATTAAATTATTTAACCCCTAAAATACTAAACTATCCCTACCACTAAACCTAAGTCTAACCCTACAAATAGCCCTGAAAAGGGCTTTTTGCGTGGCATTACCCCAAAGTAAACTGCTCTTTTGCCAGCCATTAAAAGGGCTTTTGGCGGGACTTTGTCACAAAGTAATCATCTCTTTTGCCTGCAATCTGAACCAATCAGCCAATCAGATTGAACTTGAATCTGATTGGCTGATTCAATCAGCCAATCAGATTTTTCTACCTTAATTCCGATTGGCTGATAGAATCCTATCAGCCAATCGGAATTCCACGGACGCCATCTTGGATGACGTAATTTAAAGGTACCTCATTCGTCGTTCAGTCGTCCGCCGGGATGGATGCTCCGCATCGGAGGAGCGAAGTATGAAGATTGAAGATGCCGCTTGATGGAAGATGCTGCCGGATGGAAGAAGACTTTGCTGCTGCTTGGATAAAGACATCGCCGGGATGAATACTTCTTCTTTGCCGCTTGGATAAAGACATCGCCCGGATCGGATGAGGAGTTCGGCCCGGTGTGGTGAAGACAAGGTAGGGAGATCTTCAGGGGGGTAGTGTTAGGTTTATTTAAGGGGGGTTTGGGTGGGTTTAGAATAGGGGTATGTGGGTGGTGGGTTGTAATGTTGGGGGGTGGTATTGTGTTTTTTTTTCAGGCAAAAGAGCAGTTTTCTTTGGGGCATGCCCCCACAAAATGCCCTTTTAAGGGCTGGTAAGGTAAAAGAGCTTTGAACTTTTTTTAATTTAGAATAGGGTAGGGATTTTTTTTTATTTTGGAGGGCTTTATTATTTTATTAAGGGGCTTAGAATAGGTGTAATTAGCTTAAAAATCTTGTAATCTTTTTTTTATTTTTTTGTAATTTAGTGTTTGTTTTTTTTTGTAATTTAGTTTAGTTTATTTAATTGTATTTTTAGATAGATATTCGTAGTTTATTTAATTTATTGATAGTGTAGGTGTATTTGTAACTTAGGTTAGGATTTATTTAACAGGTAATTGGGTAATTATTTTAACTAGGTAGCTATTAAATAGTTAATAACTATTTAATAGCTATTATACCTAGTTAAAATAATTAACAATTTACCTGTAAAATAAATATAAACCCTAACATAGCTACAATGTAATTATTAATTATATTGTAGCTATCTTAGGGTTTATTTTATAGGTAAGTATTTAGATTTAAATAGGAATATTTTAGTTTATAATATGAATTAGATTTATTTAATAAGAATTTAGTTAGGGGTGTTAGATAGAGTTAATATAGTTAATATATATAATGTAATAACTATATTAACTATAATATAATTAGGGTTAATATAGATAATATAGCTGGCGGCGGGGTAGGTAGATTAAATTAGGGGTTAATAATTTTAATATAGATGGCGGCGGTGTAAGGGGCTTACATTAGGGGTTAATACCATTAATATAGGTGGCGGCGGTGTAGGGAGGGCAGGTTATAGGGCAAAAGAGCTTTTAACTTTGGGGCAAAGCCCCGCAAAAGGCCCTTTTAAGGGCTGGTAATAGAGCTTATTACTTTATGGATATTAGATTAGGGGTTAATAATATTAATATAGCTGTCGGTGGTGTAAGGGGTCAGATTAGGGGATAGATCAGGTAGATGGCGGCGGTTTTAGGGGCTCACATTAGGGGATAGATCAGTTAAATGGTGGCGGTTTTAGGGGCTCACAGTAGGGGGTTAGTTTATGTAGATGGCGGCGGTTTAGGGGTTAAATACTTTATTAGGGATTGCGGCGGGGGATCGCGGTTGACAGGTAGATAGACATTGCGCATGCGTAAGGTGTTAGGTTTTATTTAGCAGATCACGGTTGACAGGTAGATAGACATTGCGCATGCGTTAGGTGTTAGGTTTATTTTGTAGTTAGTTTAGGGAGTTACGGGGCTCCAATAGTCAGCGTAAGGCTTCTTACTGCTGCTTTTTGTGGCGAGGTGAAAATGGAGTAAGATTTCTCCATTTTCGCCACGTAAGTCCTTACGCTGTATATTGGATACCAAACTGCACTGGTTTGGTATACCTGCCTATGGCCCAAAAAACTACGGGCGACGGCAGAAATATACGCGCGTAACTTCTAGGTTACGCCGTATATGTGATACCAAACCAGCGCAAATATTGGCGTCGCCAGCTTTTGCGGGCGACGATTTTTATCGGATCGAGCCCTAAGTGCCCGGAGTTTGGTATTACTACCTGATTCAGTTATACACCAATGATTGCACTACAGACTAAGTGCCCGGTGTTTGGTTATACTTCATTACTGACCGAGTTCAGTTATACACCAGTGAGTGTACTACACAATTAGCGCCTGGTGTTTGTTAATACGCCATTACTAACCGAGTTCAGTTATACATCGGTGAGTGTACTACACACTAAGCGCCCGGTGTTTGGTAATACTCCATTACTAATCGAATTCAGTTATACAATGGTGAGTGTACTACACACTAAGTGCCAGGTGTTTGGTAATTCTCCATTACTAACCGAGTTCAGTTGTACACCGGTGAGTGTACTACACACTAAGCACCCAGTGTTTGGTAATACTTCATTACTGACCGAGTTCAGTTATACACCGGTGAGTGTACTACAGACTAAGCACCCGGTGTTTGGTAATACTTCATTACTGACCGTGTTCAGTTATGCACCAGTGAGTATACTATGCACTAAGCACCCGGTGTTTGGTAATACTTAATTACTGACCGAGTTTAGTTATACACCAGTGAGTGTACTACACAATTAGCACCTGGTTTTTGTTAATACTCCATTACTAACCGAGTTCAGTTATACACCGGTGAATGTACTACACACTCAGTGCCTGGTGTTTGGTAATACTCCGTTACTAAATGAGTTCAGTTATACACCGGTGAGAGTACTACACACTAAGTGCCCGGTGTTTGGTAATACTTCATTACTGACCGAGTTCAGTTATACACCGGTGAGAGTACTACGCACTAAGCGCCCGGTGTTTGGTAATACACCATTACTGACCGAGTTCAGTTACACACCGGTGAGAGTACTACAAACTAAGCGCCCGGTGTTCGGTAATACTCCATTACTAACTGAGTACAGTTATACACCGGTGAGAGTACTACACACTAAGTGCCCGGTGTTTGGTAATACTTCATTACTGACCAAGTTCAGTTATACACCGGTGAATGTACTACACACTCAGTGCCTGGTGTTTGGTAATACTTCATTACTGACCGAGTTCAGTTATACACCGGTGAATGTACTACACACTCAGTGCCTGGTGTTTGGTAATACTCCGTTACTAAATGAGTTCAGTTATACACCGGTGAGAGTACTACACACTAAGTGCCCGGTGTTTGGTAATACTTCATTACTGACCGAGTTCAGTTATACACCGGTTAGTGTACTACACACAAAGTGCCTGGTGTTTGGTAATACTCCATTACTAACCGAGTTCAGTTATACACCGGTAAGTGTACTACACACTAAGTGCCTGGTGTTTGGTAATACTCCATTACTAACTGAGTTCATTTATACACTGGTGAGAGTGCTACACACTTAGCGCCCGGTGTTTGGTAATACTCCTTTACTAACCGAGTTCAGTTATACACCGGTGAGAGTACTACGCACTAAGCGCCCGGTGTTTGGTAATACACCATTACTGACCGAGTTCAGTTACACACCGGTGAGAGTACTACACACTAAGTGCCCGGTGTTTGGTAATACTCCATTACTGACCGAGTTCAGTTATTGGCTGATAAAACTTACACAACATTATTTGGTGGACAGTATCACACCTCACAAGCATTAAAAACGTTTCCCCTCTGCAGAATAACAACATTTTTATACGTTTTATTTCAATTATCTAATAAGATGCACTAAAAATAGTTTTGTGTTAAAGAGACATGAAACACTGGATTTTTCTTTCCCGATTCAGATACCCCATACAGTTGTAAACACATTTCCAATTAACTTCTTCTCTTGGTGGCTTTTGTTCAAAAGCAGAAACATAATCTTTGGAGTGTGCATAGAGCACTATATGGCAGCAGTTTTGTAACAATGTTATCCACTTGCAAGTGTACTAAATGGCAGCACTTATTCCTGCCATATAGTGCTCAGACACCTACCTAGGTATCTCTTCAACCGAGAATATCATGAGAATGAAGCAAATGTAATAAGAAGTCAGTTGGACACTTTTATTAATATTGTACGTTCTGTCTGAGGGCCTGAAACTTAAAACCTCTCCGCTCAGGTGAGATGATCTAAGACATCTCGTCAGTATGGAGAAGTCCCTAGAAATCTTTAGAAACACACATTTTAATTTGAAAGATTTTTATCTCACAATGCAGGTTCATGATGTGAAGGAGAGATACCAATATTACAAGAAAAAGTCTAAAGATAATTCCAAAGATTTTGCTGGGTTTCTCTCCATGCCGGCGAGTTTTTGAATATCAGAAAACCTCTGGGCTTCATATTCAGGGGTGGCTCAACCATGGGAGCAAGTGGGTCTAATGGACCTAGGTAGCACTTGATAAGGGGTAGGACTTCAGTGTCTGAGTGGGGGAAGTCACAGACTCCCAGCAGCATAACCTCATCATGCGCAAAGACACAAAATCGGTCAGGGGCGACATTCAGCTGGGACAAGTACATCTCTTTCCTAACTTCCTTTCCACTTATTGTGCATAAGCATTGGTTACATACAGGTTGGCAGGCTTAGTAAGGTCAGCGGCCAAGCTAGAAGGGTGATATGCTAATCAGTAATGTTACTACGGGGGGGTGGGTGGCGTTACTGCATTCTCGAGAACCAGGCTGCACAGTTTCTTGAGCCGGCTTAACGAGTTTAGCCTAATTAAAATGCACAGTAAACCACACTTTGCAATTTAAACACTTTTCTGCAGTCTTCTGATAGATTAACCCCTTCTGCTATTTGGTTGCAGATCTACGTCATGCGGTACTTAGCCTATTGTAGCTCTATGTCCATACTGCTGGAAGCCCAAGCAGTCTCGGTTGTCAAGTGACAGCCAAGAGCTGCTGTTTCTGGGCTTCTAGCATCTGCCTCCATATGCTAACGGAGCACCGTTCGGTAGAGCTTGATCAGTACAGCAGATCGGTGCTCCGTTACCATACGAAGGGAGATTGACAGATCTTTAAAGACAGTGATACGGTCTGTGTCACTGTATGTAACCATCTCCTCTGGTGTCAGTGGGAAGTGTTGGGGGGGGGGGGGGGAGGTAGGGGACACCACTACATTACAGAAAAACATAGAAATTAATAAATAAATAAAAAATACATATAAACTTGGTACCTAAACTGGCCCCAACTATTGGGAGGGGAGAACTAAAGAGTTGTTTGTAGGGGAGTAGGGAGGGATCACTAAAATGCAGAAAAAATTAATATAAAAACCCTCATGAACTGCATATTGGCAGACTGTCTGCCAGTACCTAAGATGGTGGTGACCAGTGGGGGATGAGGGAGGGAAGAGAGCTGTTTGGGAGGGATCAGGGAGTGGGAGGGTCATTTCTACTCTGCATCAAAAATTAACCTAACAAGCTAACTGATTAACCCCTTCACTGCCAGGAATTTCAAGTAAAGTGTGCAGCTGCAATTAGCGGCATTCTTACTGTCAAAAAGTAATGGAATCCCAGAGAAGCTTTTGTAACCATTTATCATATGACTTCAGTGCTTGTGTGTAAATAATTTCAGTGAGAAACTCAAAGCTTGTGAAAAAGTTAACGATTGTTTTTTATATGATCATATGGCATCAATTATACCTAAAAAGGGCCTAGATCAATACCTTGGGTTGTCTAATTGAAAAAATATTAAAAATTAAAAAATATATACAGTCTATATGTAGTTTTCATAGGTAAATCAAAAAATTTAAAGCTATATTTCTGTTCTGAAGATCCCAGTAGCAAACGTATCAGCCGAGTCTATACATTATTTGTGCAGATTAACACCTTGTTTACTGGAATAATTATTATTATAATTATCTGGAGGAGCCGATCAAGTCTTGCCACTTGTTTTCTTCATAAATGGAAAGAGTCCACAGCTGCATTCATTACTTTTGGGAAATGCAGAACCTGGCCACCAGGAGGAGGCAAAGACACCCCAGTCAAAGGCTTAAATACCTCCCCCACTTCCCTCATCCCCCAGTCATTCTTTGCCTTTCGTCCCAGGAGGTTGGCAGAGAAGTGTCACAAGTTTTCGATAGTCTCTTATGGAGGGTAGTACTCTTCGGCATGGGACTGGAGTTTTAAGTAGTTCGGTCAGCCTCTCAGTGAGAGAATGGATGAAAGTTAGAGTCCGAAGATCCAGTGAGAGTCTTTCTGCAAAACCATCCCGACTCATTAACAGCTCCACAAGCAATCAGCGTTGATGAGTTTCGCTGACTGCTTTTTTCTCTCAAGTCCATGGCAGAAGTGACGCTACCATCTGTCACACTTGAAGGGCCGTGTTCCTGTTCCACGGTGTAGATTCCGGTAAGATTGTTTCATTTTACTTTCATCATGGATGTATTGTAATTACAACTGTTTATCTGTGAGGGGCTACAACCTTTCGGGGATAACTTTAACATAGGGTCTCAGTGAGGCTCCTTTTTGTATCTCGGAATGAAGGGTTAATATCTCCTGAGGGGGGTTATTGAACAGGGGGGTTTATAATCATGTTTGTTATGTGATTCCTTCTCCTACTGTGTAGTGTTTCTTTGGCTCATTGCTATTTTGGAACATAACGGCCTATGTCTAGTGACGCGGCCTTTACGGTCGGGAGCGTTTTTGCATGGACTGCATGGTTTACCTTGTGACCGGACGTGGACACATTTTGGCTCTCCATTTCCGCATTCCTGACCATGTGGTGATGGAGAAATCCTGGTCCGCTGGTGTCTGGTTCCCTGGAGGTTGTGAGTGCCCCAGCCTTGGGGGTGTAAGGTGCCGTTTAGATTTTTCTTATTGGTCCATTTTTTATTCAGTATCCCAGTTATGGAGGATTATGATTTTTTTGGAGACGAATGTCTCTGATTCAGACTCTACTTCTGAGCCCGGGTGATACATGCCCATCAGTTATGTTCCGAATGCCATTTTAGAGTGCTCTCGGGATCGGGAAATCAGGTGTTTTTTTGTGCTCTGTATTTGTGTCCTTTTTAGGGTTTTTTTCTTGAGTTTCTTATGCTCAGTTAGCTCAGCATACTAATGCACTGTGGCTACTTTACACTGTCGCAAACCGAGGGTTGCAAGTTCGATCCCCAGGGGGGGTATACTCAGCCTTTTTATCCTTTCAAGGTTGATAAAGTGAGCAGCGCCTTGAGTCCCTTAAGGGGGATTAGCTGCGCTTTACAAGTACAATCTTGTTTTCTCTGTGTCTTTTCTTCTTTGTGGAAGAATACGGTAGTTTGTTCCCTTTCTTTAGTAAGGAGTGTGTTGTTTGGAGACCGACTGCTGGGCGACGGTGTCTCTTGGAGGCTGTTCACTCGGTCGAGTCTAGTTCATGCGGTCTTTAGCAAGGCTTGTGGACGGTCTGCGAGTCAGTGTCCTTGGGCCTTTTCAAAGTTGTTCTCGGTTTCGGACGAAGCAGGATTTTGTTGGGTAGGGGTTTCAGGCCTGGTGCCCTCAGAATGGGCCGCCTCTTGTACCCTCCCGTTTTTGCATTCAGTGTCCTTTAAATATATATATATCTTTTATGCTGAAGCAAAAACTTAAATTATGCTTACCTGATAATTTTTTTTTCTTCAGATGGAAAGAGTCCACAGCTCCCTGCCCGTATTTTTTCTGTGGAGCGTCTGTTATTTTTGTTCTTCTGGCACCTTTTCACCCTGATATTTCTTCTACTGTTCCTTGTTCCCTCAGCAGAATGACTGGGGGATGAGGGAAGTGGGGAGGTATTTAATCCTTTGGCTGGGGTGTCTTTGCCTCCTCCTGGTGGCCAGGTTCTGAATTTCCCAAAAGTAATGAATGCAGCTGTGGATTCTTTCCATCTGAAGAAAAGAAAATTATCAGGTAAGCATGATTTAAGTTTTTGCTTCAGCATAAAAGATATATTGACAAGGTTAGGCTTGTGAAGACTGTCATGTGTTCAGGAAAAGGGGGCAAAATAATAACACAAGTATTTTATAATAATTAAATAAAGTTGTTTTCCGATGCATCATTAAATATTTTAATACCAGTCACAAAAAACAAAACAACATTAACCTTCCGTCCCCATTTGGTGACATCGTGATTTATAATTAATACAAGACGTAGAGCAGATTTATTTCTTAAGAACGCTAATATTCTAAGCTCAGCTTCCCGTTTGCAGCACAGGGCTCAGCATTTTATCTGTTTATTGAACAGTGTGGCCTCAGATCATTCTAACAAATAATCCTGTTTAGTCTAGTTTTAGTAAGAGATATCGCGTCTCCATGACAGCCCCTGCTTTACTGACCGCCTGCCCTATTAAATAGAGGAACGCATTCTCACTTTACTCAGACAACGTGTAATCAGTCACTTATTTTTAATCCAGACTGTCCCATATTTTCTTAGAAATAATTCCTTCTCATTAAAATGTTTAGCCCCCATTTTAATATATTGTGTAATGAGAACAGACTATGGATTTGTGTGAGATTCAATGCTGATTCCTACATAGAGCTTGATTACAAGTGGCGCGCTATCATTAGCACAGATGGGATATTGCAATATTGCGCTCACTTAAACTTGCGCTCGTGTTACAAGTTGAAAGTAAACGCGACTGCACAAGCACAGACTAAGACCTTGCGTAAAGGGTTATTGCTAAATAAAAACATAAATACATTAAAATAAAGTGTTACACTCATATGTACACTATCTGATAATAATTATTTATAGAAATATTAATAAAAAAAGTTTTACCGGGGAGTGGCTAAGAAGTGGCCATGATCGGTCGCTTTTCATGAAGCTCCTGGGGCTATTTCTTTATTTTACTAGTTAAATAGCTTTTATTCTACAATTTGCCTACAGCAATTTGCGATTACTTGTCTAGTAATCAGGAAGTGTGCCAAGATGAACTTATAATAGCACCCAAGACCTGAATTAGCCAGTACTACTTTTTTTGGCCGGCATCTTCACGGGAACCTACATTTTCCCCTTCAGCTCACTCAAGCTCAACGGAGTACACTACGGAGTGCAGATCCAATCCTGAAGACTTCATCTTTAAGTAGTGTGCGCCTCTTAGACTGTTTATTTGCATAACATACCGAGTGAGGAGACGGCCTATAATCTACTATTTAACCCCCCCCCCCCCGGTTCTCCGGGTATAACGGGTCTATTTATTTATCCATTGATCAGCAGGATGGAGGACTTCCAAAATACTGCCATAGCCCTGCTCCTTGATCTAGGTCGAAAGATGGATAATGGATTTGCAGAACTCAAAGCCTGCATTCTAGAGGCCCGTATAAAAGATGGCGCCCAACGACTACCGCAATTTGAGTGCGACACCATTGAACCACCTGAGGATCGACATTTCAAGACACAGGCCTTCATCGACCACTCTGAAGAATGTGAGCAGACTTTGGAAGCTATCAATATAGTTACCAGTACAAACATATTGGAGGCGTCCGCTTTAATCTACTCACGTTGCCTTTATCTCACTCCGAGAGAGACTTGGAGACTGAGGCCCTCTCCACTTACCGACACGGCGTGCTTGACGCGCTCCCAACTATCCACCTCCACCTCAATCCTACATGGGGAGATACCGGTCACTCTTTCACCTCCGGTGCCCCGGTCGGGGGATGCGGCCGGCTCCCGCGCCGGGCACCCGAAGCTTCAGAACTCTTCAGGACCGGAGTCTCCAGGTGAGCGTGAAGAGGCTTTAGCATTTGTCCCCATGTGTCAGTCCACAGCGAAGTTCACCCTGATACCTTTAAGGTGTATGGACGCTATTGTTAATGGAAATGGCGACCTATCTCACAGTGGGATAAGGATGGATAACATTTTTGTTATGTTTTCTCACTGTTGTATATTATACACCACCATATATGAAGCTTTATTCTCATTAAGAGTTTTATTAGTTAGCACACCTCTCTGCCCTATTGACCTCCCATTTAAATTCCATCCTTGCCCACATAATTGGCCATAACCCTAAATATGTATATGTCCTCTGGTTAGGAATAATAAAGGAACATACTCCATCCTGCCTCTAACATTGAGTAATGTATCTTTAGAGCCCGAGCCCCTTCCCTATTCTCACAGAGCAGCTCTTGACTGCTGACACTCCCCCTCCCCTACTTTTAATGTCTAGGTCCAAAAGTGACCATTTCATAAGCCAATCCTCTCCTTTTAGTTTACCTTACTTTTCATAGGTCCAAAAGTGACCTCTAATATCATAAGAGGAATTAAGAGTAGAAAAATCATAAAATAGAGGTTCTTAATAATTCTTTGCAATATTGTACTTTTGTATAACAAACTATTTGTATGTATTATCCATTACGGTTATTTTTGTGTTATGAGATTGCATTCATTCTGTATTGTGCATACAACCTCAATAAAAAAATATATTTAAAAAAAAAAAAAAAAAAAGTTTTACCGGTTAAAAGGTATGCGGTATATGACAAGGGGGCCGAATGATCAAGCTCTGTCAGGCTCGCCGGAAACAGTAGTTATGAAGCAGCGGTCTTAAGACTGCTGCTCCATAACCTGTCCGCCTGCTCAGAGGCTGCGGACATCAATCTGCACAAGCAGTTCACGATAACTGCTTGTGCAATGATAAATGCCGACAGCGTATGTTGTTGGCATTTATCTATGTGCGGCGGACATGATACGCTACATCGTATCATGTCTGTCGGCACATTAATAAATCGGCCCCAAGGTGTTTGAATGGAAAGGGCTATATATATATAGATATATATATAGATACATGTCTAAATATGTGTGTGTACGTTTGTATATATGTATACATACTGTATGTATATATGTGTATACATCTGCATCAATGTGTTAATATGTGTTTATGTATATACATAAATATATACACATACAGTATATACACATGTATACACATACAGGGAGTGCAGAATTATTAGGCAAGTTGTATTTTTGAGGATTAATTTTATTATTGAACAACAACCATGTTCTCAATGAACCCAAAAAACTCATTAATATCAAAGCTGAATAGTTTTGGAAGTAGTTTTTAGTTTGTTTTTAGTTATAGCTATTTTAGGGGGATATCTGTGTGTGCAGGTGACTATTACTGTGCATAATTATTAGGCAACTTAACAAAAAACAAATATATACCCATTTCAATTATTTATTTTTACCAGTGAAACCAATATAACATCTCAACATTCACAAATATACATTTCTGACATTCAAAAACAAAACAAAAACAAATCAGTGACCAATATAGCCACCTTTCTTTGCAAGGACACTCAAAAGCCTGCCATCCTTGGATTCTGTCAGTGTTTTGATCTGTTCACCATCAACATTGCGTGCAGCAGCCACAGCCTCCCAGACACTGTTCAGAGAGGTGTACTGTTTTCCCTCCTTGTAAATCTCACATTTGATGATGGACCACAGGTTCTCAATGGGGTTCAGATCAGGTGAACAAGGAGTCCATGTCATTAGATTTTCTTCTTTTATACCCTTTCTTGCCAGCCACGCTGTGGAGTACTTGGATGCGTGTGATGGAGCATTGTCCTGCATGAAAATCATGTTTTTCTTGAAGGATGCAGACTTCTTCCTGTACCACTGCTTGAAGAAGGTGTCTTCCAGAAACTGGCAGTAGGACTGGGAGCTGAGCTTGACTCCATCCTCAACCCGAAAAGGCCCCACAAGCTCATCTTTGATGATACCAGCCCAAACCAGTACTCCACCTCCACCTTGCTGGCGTCTGAGTCGGACTGGAGCTCTCTGCCCTTTACCAATCCAGCCACGGGCCCATCCATCTGGCCCATCAAGACTCACTCTCATTTCATCAGTCCATAAAACCTTAGAAAAATCAGTCTTGAGATATTTCTTGGCCCAGTCTTGACGTTTCAGCTTGTGTGTCTTGTTCAGTGGTGGTCGTCTTTCAGCCTTTCTTACCTTGGCCATGTCTCTGAGTATTGCACACCTTGTGCTTTTGGGCACTCCAGTGATGTTGCAGCTCTGAAATATGGCCAAACTGGTGGCAAGTGGCATCTTGGCAGCTGCACGCTTGACTTTTCTCAGTTCATGGGCAGTTATTTTGCGCCTTGGTTTTTCCACACGCTTCTTGCGACCCTGTTGACTATTTTGAATGAAACGCTTGATTGTTCGATGATCACGCTTCAGAAGCTTTGCAATTTTAAGAGTGCTGCATTCCTCTGCAAGATATCTCACTATTTTTGACTTTTCTGAGCCTGTCAAGTCCTTCTTTTGACCCATTTTGCCAAAGGAAAGGAAGTTGCCTAATAATTATGCACACCTGATATAGGGTGTTGATGTCATTAGACCACACCCCTTCTCATTACAGAGATGCACATCACCTAATATGCTTAATTGGTAGTAGGCTTTCGAGCCTATACAGCTTGGAGTAAGACAACATGCATAAAGAGGATGATGTGGTCAAAATACTCATTTGCCTAATAATTCTGCACTCCCTGTATATGTATGTATATATAGAACAAAATATAAGGTAACAGCACTACTTCTGTTATTTGCAATCAGAATCAGAACACATTCAAGAGAAGTATATCTTGTATCAAGGGTGCTCGAGTAAGGTATCGCCTACACAGGGCCACCACTATAAATTTTGGGGCCCCTTACTTAACCATTGATCAGCCCCCCCTCTTTGACATGTGCAATTTTTGACCAAGTGACTAAAACGTATATGCACTTTATTCTTAAGTGTAGTCAAACTTGGAAATGTTGTAAAGGCAGTAACACACAAACACAGAAACACACACTCACACATAAGGATTCACATATAGACACTCTAGCAGACACGCAAATTAACACACAAACACACTCATACACTGAAACACACACTCACACATAAGGATTCACATATAGACACTGTAACAGACACGCAAATAAACACACAAACAATCTCAGACACAGACACCCACACAGACACTCAGCACTTGTTTACATTGTCCTGACAAGTAATGAGGTAGACTACAGTTTTGTCAAAAAGGAGATTTAAAAAGACAAAATATGGAGTTCTTATTATCTTTTTGTCAAGGAAGATGCCAACTATATGATGACAACAGCATGCAGTGGCTGAAATGAAGGGCCGTGAACTGCCTAAACAATAACTTAAAGGTTAAGTGGTGGATTGGTGACTTCTGGAAAGGTCTCATTGGTCTCAAAGTCTGTAGAAAGGTGTGAATAATCAGACATCACACACATTTAAACACAAACTTGCACATACATCCAAGGAAACACCCACAGAGACAGCCTCAGAAAACACACAGACATACACACTCGCAGACACCCACAGAAAACACACAAAGCCATACACACACACACACAGAGACAACCACAGAAAACACAAAAAAACATATTACACACACATCCTCACAGAGACACCCACAGAAAACACACAAATACATACAGTATCTCACAAAAGTGGGTACACCCCTCACATTTTTGTAAATATTTTATTATATCTTTTCATGTGACAACACTGAAGAAATGACACTTTGCTACAATGTAAAGTAGTGAGTGTACAGCCTGTATAACAGTGTACATTTACTGTCCCCTTAAAATAACTCAACACACAGCCATTAATGTCTAAACCGTTGGAAACAAAAGTAAGTACACCCCTAAGTGGAAATGTCCAAATTGGGCCCAAAGTGTCAATATTTTGTGTGGCCACCATTATTTTCCAACACAGCCTTAACCCTCTTGGGCATGGACTTCACCAGAGCTTCACAGGTTGCCACTGGAGACTTTTTCCACTTCTCCATGACGACATCACGGAGCTGGTGGATGTTAGAGACCTTGCGCTCCCCCACCTTCCATTTCAGGATGCCCCACAGGTGCTCAATAGGGTTTTGGTCTGGAGACATGCTTGGCCAGTCCATCACCTTTACCCTCAGCTTCTTTAGCAAGGCAGTGGTCGTCTTGGGTGGAGTGTTTGGGGTTGTTATCATGTCATGTTGGAATACTGCCCTGTGGCCCAGTCTCCAAAAGGAGGGGATCATGCTCTGCTTTACTGTGTCACAGTACATGTTGGCATTCATGGTTCCCTCAATGAACTGTAGCTCCCCAGTGCCGGCAGACCCAGCCCATGACACTCCCACCACCATGCTTGACTGTAGGCAAGACACACTTATCTTTGTACTCCTCACCTGGTTGCCGCCACAAACGCTTGATACCATCTGAACCAAATAAGTTTATCTTGGTCTCATCAGACCACAGGACATGGTAACAGTAATCCATGTCCTTAGTCTGCTTGTCTTCAGCAAACTGTTTGCAGGCTTTCTTGTGCATCATCTTTAGAAGAGGCTTCCTTCTGGGATGACAGCAATGCAGACCAATTTGATGCAGTGTGCGTCGTGTGGTCTGAGCACCGACAGGCTGACCCCACTACCCCTCCAACCTCTGCAGCAATGCTGGCAGCACTCAAACGTCTATTTCCCAAAGTCAACCTCTGGATATGACGCTGAGCAGGTGCACTCAACTTCTCTGGTCGACCATGGCGAGGCCTGTTCTGAGTGGAACCTGTCCTGTGAAACCGCTGTATGGTCTTGCCCACCGTGCTGCAGCTCAGTTTCAGGGTCTTAGCAATCTTCTTATAGCCTAGGCCATCTTTATGTATTCTTTTTTTCAGATCCTCAGAGTTCTTTGCCATGAGGAGCCATGTTGAACTTCCAGTGACCAGTATGAGAGAGTGTGAGTGTGATAACACCAAATTTAATACACCTGCTCCCCATTCACACCTGAGACCATGTAACACTAACGAGTCACATGACACCGGGGAGGGAAAATGGCTAATTCGGCCTAATTTGGACATTTCCACTTAGAGGTGTACTTACTTTTGTTGCCAAAGGTTTAGACATTAATGGCTGTGTTTTGAGTTATTTTGAGGGGACAACAAATTTACACTGTTATACAGGCTGTACACCCACTACTTTACATTGTAGCAAAGTGTTTTATATCTTCAGTGTTGTCACATGAAAAGAAATAATAAAATATTTACAAACTTGTGAGGGGTGTACTCACTTTTGTAAGATACTGTACATACACCCCCCCCCCCCACTGAGACATCCACAGAAAATGCACAGACAGACACACAAACCTTCACAGAGAGCCCCACAGAAAAAAATACATACACACTCATAGAGACACAAAAGCACAACAAAAGCACAAAGACATAAACTCAGACACCCACAGAAACACTCACAGGAGGTAACATTTCTACACATTGCCATCCTTTAAATCAACAGTGTGTGACATGCATGATAAAAGAAATAGCAGAATTTAAAAGATCATTTTTTTTAAAGAATCATATTTTTAAAGGAACATTTAAGTAAAAAAAAAATCTTTCATGATTTAAATAGGGCATTCCAATTTACTTTTATTACCAATGTTGCTTTGTTCTCTTGGTATTCTTAGTTGAAAGCTAAATCTAGGAGGTTCATGTGCTAATTTCTTAGACCTTGAAGACTGCCTCTAATTTGAAAGCATTTTGACAGTTTTTCACCACTAGAGGTCGTTAGTTCATGTGTTTCATATAGATAACATTGAGCTCAGACACGTAAAGCTCCTAGGAGCCAGCACTGATTGGCTAAAAATGCAAGTCTGTCAAAAGAACTGAAATAAGGGGGCAGTTTGCAGAGGCATAGATACAAGGTAATCACTGAGGTTAAAAGTATATTATTATAACTGTGTTGGTTATGCAAAATTGGGGAATGGGTAATAAAGGGATTATCTACCTTTTTAAACAACAAAAAATCTGGTGTTTACTGTCCCTTTAAATGTGCAAACAAAAATACTTTGGTGAATTAAAAATTGTACATTATTGATCTGTCAGAATGGGTAGATGTAGAGAAGTACTTATGAAAGGTTGACATATGTCCCCCCCCCTCATTTTCCTCAACCAAGAGCACCACTTCAAATCTAGTGTACAAATGTTCCCATCTGTCAGCTGTACTTATGGATTTTAAAAATGCTGTACTCTATATGTTCTTGGTGGAACAATAAGCTGTAGTACTCAGTCTCATACCATTAGATCTGGTTAAATGCAGGATTTAGGATTGTTTGTATGTATTTCAAAATTAAGTCAGCTGTAGTGTTAACTGAACAGTGTTAAGTTAACCTGTCTCATTTCAAACACTGAGCAATCTTAGCCTGAGAGTATAACAATGTATGCAAATGTAAAAATCTTAGATAAAATACCTCCTGGCATCTGGAAAGTCCTTGCATAAAGGGGCAGTAAACTGGAATGTAATAAAAATATATATAAAAATTAAAAAAAATCATATCTGCCAAAAGTGCATCTACCATTTATGTATTGAGGAGGAAACATTATTGAATGGTCCTAAATATAGAATTTCTACAGCATTATCAAATAATCATAAATACACTGCTGCATATTGCTAAAAAAAAAATATTTTTATGGACCCCTGGCCCCAATACAACTACCACTCTGAAGTTACAATCTGAAATTGCACAAATAAATAAAAAAATTTACTAAGTAAGTCCTACCTACTCTGCAAATGAAAGCGATCTGTTGCCAGACTCAGGCACACACTGTACAAACTGAAGCGTTAAGTCTGTCTCACACTGTGCATAGTAGTTTAGTGCACACTCAGAAATCCTCTCAAATGCTAATGATTTACTCCTTGAAATGACATTTCCTACACTCAATAGTACTCTGCTTTAGCGCTCTTTGGTGGCTGCCAAAATGTAAAAAAAAAAACATATTTTTTTTTAATAATAGTTGTGCTTGCCTCATGGGGCCCCCTGGCCCACTGGGCCCCTGACAGGAGTCACCCTATTCACCCCCTGATGGCGGCCCTGTGCCTACATACCCAAAATCATACTATATAATAATACTCAGCACACCAAAAATGATCCCCAGTAGTAAAGGTTTAATAGTATTATATGCCTGAACAAGATTACTGTGTAAGAGGTGCCGAAGTAATCCTCATTCTAACATGCATACAACACACTTACAACACCAAAAACCACACATATATAACTTTCTCTAGGCGTCCCTAAGGGAAAGAAAAAAGATTTCTCATCTTAAAAACAAAAAAAGTTCAGCAAATGGTATCATGGGGGAAATTAAATTTTGTAATCCTCAGATAAAGATCACTTGATTAAAGTTGCCACAAAGTATAGTCCTTAGCTGATTAATGCATCTGGCTGTATGCCATGTATCAAATTCACTCCTCTCCTCCTGAATCTTATAGTCCAAAGACTTATATATGTATAAATGGGACATATCTACTCCATGGGGCATATTTATCAAGGTCTGTCGGACCTGATCTGAAAGTGCGGATCAGGTTTGACAGACCTCGCTGAATACGGCGAGCAATACGCTTGCTGTATTCAGCATTGCACCAGCAGCTCACAAGAGCTGCTGGTGCAATGCCGCCCCCTGCAGACTCACGGCCAATAGGCCACCAGCAGGGGGGTGTCAATCAACCCGATCGTACTCGATTTGGTTGATTTCCGGCGATGTCTGTCTGCCTGCTCAGAGCAGACGGACAGGTTATGGAGCAGCGGTCTTAGTGACCGCTGCTTCATAACTGCTGTTTCACGGGGCTTGATAAATATGCCCCCATATCTCCAGTTATGGGATATTCAATGTGTCCATACATATATAATCTGTATAACAATGTCCCAATGGTGCAAATCGTATGTTGCGGTTCATATAAGTTTAAACAAGTGCATATACTACAATGCTTGCGTTTATGTCAGCTGCAATATTACACCCTCTCCTAGGAGCCTTAACTTTCATCATTATAAGTGCTGCTGCTCATAAGTGTGGATGGGTGCTCATATAATACTTGCGGTTATGCTCGCTTGTCAGTTGCAATAGTGCATCCTTCTCCTCGAGCCTTAGCTTGTCACCATTGTGTGCCGTGATTGCTTATCCGTTACTGCAATCCTACGTATCAACAGACCGTCTCACTGTATGGTTCAGCCATCTGAATATTCAAAAAATCCCGGCGAGAGGACAGCAGGAAAATCAGACATGAGATGACAGTATGTGTAACTGTTGCCGTCATCTCATGTCTGATTTGCCTGCTGTCCTCTTGCCGGGATTTCTTTCATGTAATTAGCAAGAGTCCATGAGCTAGTGACGTATGGTATATACATTCCTACCAGGAGGGGCAAAGTTTCCCAAACCTCAAAATGCCTATAAATACACCCCTCACCACACCCACAATTCAGTTTTACAAACTTTGCCTCCCATGGAGGTGGTGAAGTAAGTTTGTGTTAGATTTCTACGTTGATATGCGCTTCGCAGCAGGTTGAAGCCCGGTTTTCCTCTCAGAGTGCAGTGAATGTCAGAGGGATGTGAAGAGAGTATTTCATATTTGAATACCATGGTCTTCCTCTATGGGATCTATTTCATAGGTTCTCTGTTATCGGTCGTAGAGATTTCTTCTCCTACCTCCCTTTTCAGATCGACGATATACTCTTATATACCATTACCTCTACTGATTCTCGTTTCAGTACTGGTTTGGCTATCTACTATATGATAGTAGATAGCCAAACCAGTACTGATAGATAGATGAGTGTCTTGGGGTAAGTAAATCTTAATTCTATTTATGACATTCAAAGCTATGGTTGGGCACTTTATATGTAAAGTTCTAAATATATGTCTTAAAACTTATATTTGCCTTGATTCAGGTTAATCAGTATTCCTTCTTTCAGACTGTCAGTTTCATTGTTTGGGAAAATGCATATGAATAAATATTTTTTCTTACCTTAAAAATTTTCAATTGACTTTTTTCCTTGTGGGCTGTTAGGCTCGCGGGGGCAAAAAATGCTTCAATTTATTGCGTCATTTTTGGCGCGAACTTTTTTGATGCAAAATTTCGTCATTTCCGGCGCAATAGTTGACGCCGGAAGTTTTCACGTGATTGCGTCATTTTTGACGCATGCGTGTTACAGACGTTTTTTTGGGCGTCATTTTTGGCGCCAAATAATGTGGGCGTCATTCTTGGCGCCAAAAAAAGTGGGCGTCATTCTTGGCGCCAGTTTTTTCACATTATTTCAGTCTAATTTTTTTGTTGCTTCTGGTTGCTAGAGGCTTGTTTGTTTTGCATTTTTTCCCATTCCTGAAACTGTCATTTAAGGAATTTGATAATTTTGCTTTATATGTTGTTTTTTCTATTACATATTGCAAGATGTCACAACCTGACCCTGGATCAGAATATACTTCTGGAAAGACGCTGCCTGATGTTGGTTCTACCAAAGCTAAGTGCATTTGTTGTAAACTTTTGGTAACTGTTCCTCCGGCTGTAGTTTGTGTTAGTTGTCATGAAAAACTTTCTAACGCAGATAATGTCTCCATTAGTAATAATCCATTACCTGTTGTTGTTCCTTCAACATCTAATGTTCAGGATGTTCCTGTTAATGTAAGAGAATTTGTTTCTAATTCTATTAGGAAGGCTCTGTCTGTTATTCCTCCTTCCAGTAAACGTAAAAGGTCTTTTAAAACTTCTCATATTTCAGATGAATTTTTAAATGACCGCATCATTCTGACTTATCTATTTCTGATGAGGATCTCTCTGGTTCAGAAGATTCTGCCTCAGATATTGACACTGATAAATCTTCATATTTATTTAAGATGGAGTTTATTCGTTCTTTACTTAAAGAAGTGTTAATTGCATTAGATATGGAGGAGTCTAGTCCTCTTGATATTAAAACTAATAAGCGTTTAAATTCAGTTTTTAAACCTCATGTAGTTATTCCAGAAGTTTTTCCAGTTCCTGATGCTATTTCAGAAGTAATTTCTAGGGAATGGAATAGTCTGGGTACTTCATTTACTCCTTCACCAAGGTTTAAGAAATTGTACCCTTTGCCATCTGACAGATTAGAGTTTTGGGAGAAAATCCCCAAAGTTGATGGGGCTATCTCTACTCTTGCTAAACGTACTACTATTCCTACGGCAGATTGTACTTTGTTTAAGGATCCTTTAGATAGGAAGCTTGAATCTTTTCTAAGGAAGGCTTATTTATGTTCAGGTAATCTTCTTAGGCCTGCTATTTCTTTGGCTGATGTTGCTGCAGCTTCCACTTTTTGGTTGGAGGCTTTAGCGCAACAAGTGTCAGACCATAATGCTTATAGCATTGTTAAACTTCTTCAACATGCTAATAACTTTGTTTGCGATGACATTTTTGATATCATTAGAATTGATGTCAGGTATATGTCTTTAGCTATTTTAGCTAGAAGAGCTTTATGGCTTAAATCTTGGAATGCAGATATGACTTCTAAGTCAACATTGCTTTCTCTTTCTTTCCAAGGTAATAAATTATTTGGTTCACAGTTAGATTCAATAATTTCAACTGTTACTGGGGGGAAGGGAGCCTTTTTGCCTCAGGACAAAAAAATCTAAAGGTAAATATAGGGCTGCTAATCGTTTTCGTTCCTTTCATCAGAATAAGGAACAAAAGCCTGACCCTTCCTCTAAAGGAACAGTTTCCGTTTGGAAACCTCCAGTCTGGAATAAATCCAAGCCTTTTCGAAAGTCAAAACCAGCCTCTAAATCCGCATGAAGGGGCGGCCCTCATTCTAGCACAGCTGGTAGGGGGCAGGTTACGATTTTTCAAAGATGTTAGGATCAATTCGATTCACAGTCTTTGGATTCAGAACATTGTTTCACAGGGGTACAGAATAGGTTTCAAGGTAAGGCCGCCTGTGAGAAGATTTTTTCTCTCACGCATCCCAGTAAACCCAGTAAAGGCTCAGGCGTTTCTGAAATGTGTTTCAGACCTAGAGTCAGCTGGGGTAATTATGCCAGTTCCAGTTCTGGAATAGGGTCTGGGGTTTTACTCAAATCTATTCATTGTACCAAAGAAGGAGAATTCCTTCAGACCAGTTCTGGATCTAAAAATATTGAATCGTTATGTAAGAATACCAACATTCAAAATGGTGACTATAAGGACTATTCTGCCTTTTGTTCAGCAAGGGCATTATATGTCTACAATAGACTTACAGGATGCATATCTGCATATTCCAATTCATCCAGATCACTATCAATTCCTGAGATTCTCTTTTCTAGACAAGCATTACCAGTTTGTTGCTCTTCCGTTTGGCCTAGCAACAGCTCCAAGGATCTTTTCAAAGGTTCTCGGTGCCCTTCTCTCTGTAATCAGAGAACAGGGTATTGTGGTATTTTTGTATTTGGACGATATCTTGGTACTTGCTCAGTCTTTACATTCTGCAGAATCTCATATGAATCAACTTGTGTTGTTTCTTCAAAGACATGGTTGGAGGATCAATTTACCAAAGAGTTCATTGATTCCTCAGACAAAGGTAACCTTTTTGGGTTTCCAAATAGATTCAGTGTCCATGACTTTGTCTCTAACAGAAAAGAGACGTCTGAAATTAGTTTCAGCTTGTCGAAACCTTCAGTCTCAATCATTCCCTTCGGTAGCTTTGTGCATGGAAATTCTAGGTCTCATGACTGCTGCATCGGACGCGATCCCTTTTGCTCGTTTTCACATGAGACCTCTTCAGCTGTGTATGCTGAATCAATGGTGCAGGGATTATACAAAGATATCACAATTAATATCCTTAAATCCCAATGTTCGATATTCCCTGACTTGGTGGTTGGATCACCATCGTTTAATTCAAGGGGCTTCTTTTGTTCGTCCAACCTGGACTGTGATCTCAACAGATGCAAGTCTTTCAGGTTGGGGAGCTGTATGGGGATCTCTGACAGCGCAGGGGGTTTGGGAATCTCAGGAGGCGAGATTACCAATCAACATTTTGGAACTCTGTGCGATTTTCAGAGCTCTTCAGTTCTGGCCTCTTCTCAAGAGAGAATCGTTTATTTGTTTTCAGACAGACAAGGTCACAACCGTGGCGTATGTCAATCATCAAGGAGGGACTCACAGTCCTCAGGCTATGAAAGAAGTATCTTGGATACTTGTATATGCGGAATCCAGCTCTTGTCTAATTTCTGCGGTTCACATCCCAGGTATAGACAATTGGAAAGCAGATTATCTCAGTCGCCAGACGTTACATCCGGGCGAATGGTCTCTTCACTCAGAGGTATTTCTTCAGATTGTTCAAATCTGGGGACTTCCAGAAATAGATCTGATGGCCTCTCATCTAAACAAGAAACTTCCCAGGTATCTGTCCAGATCTAGGGATCCTCAGGCGGAAGCAGTGGACGCATTGTCGCTTCCTTGGAATTATCAACCTGCTTATATCTTTCCGCCTCTAGTTCTTCTTCCAAAAGTGATTTCCAAAATCCTAATGGATCGTTCGTTTGTACTGCTGGTGGCTCCAGCATGGCCTCACAGGTTTTGGTATGCGGATCTCGTTCGAATGGCCAGTTGCCAACCTTGGACACTTTCGTTAAGGCCAGACCTTCTATCTCAAGGCCCATTTTTCCATCAGGATCTCAAATCATTAAATTTGAAGGTATGGATATTGAACGCTTGATACTTAGTCATAGAGGTTTCTCTGACTCAGCGATTAATACTATGTTGCAGGCTCGTAAATCTGTATCAAGGAAGATTTATTACCGAGTCTGGAAGACTTACATTTCTTGGTGTTCTTCTCATAAATTCTCTTGGCATTCTTTTAGAATTCCTAGAATTTTACAGTTTCTTCAGGATGGTTTGGATAAGGGTTTGTCTGCAAGTTCTTTGAAAGGACAAATCTCTGCTCTTTCTGTTCTTTTTCACAGAAAGATTGCTAAACTTCCTGATATTCATTGTTTTGTACAGGCTTTGGTTCGTATCAAGCCTGTCATTAAGTCAATCTCTCCTCCTTGGAGTCTTAATTTGGTTCTGAGGGCTTTACAGGCTCCTCTGTTTGAACCTATGCATTCTCTGGATATTAAATTACTTTCTTGGAAAGTTTTGTTCCTTTTGGCCATCTCTTCGGCTAGAAGAGTTTCTGAATTATCTGCTCTTTCTTGTGAATCTCCTTTTCTGATTTTTCATCAGGATAAGGCGGTGTTGCAGACTTCATTTACATTTTTACCTAAAGTTGTGAATTCTAACAACATTAGTAGAGAAATTGTTGTCCCTTCATTGTGTCCTAATCCTAAGAATTCTCTGGAAAGAGCTTTACATTCTTTGGATGTGGTTAGAGCTTTGAAATATTATGTTGAAGCTACTAAATGTTTCAGAAAGACTTCTAGTCTATTTGTTATCTTTTCTGGTTCCAGGAAAGGTCAGAAGGCTTCTGCCATTTCTTTGGCATCTTGGTTAAAGTCTTTGATTCATCATGC
The DNA here is from genome assembly GCF_027579735.1 of Bombina bombina. Taxonomy (NCBI): domain Eukaryota; kingdom Metazoa; phylum Chordata; class Amphibia; order Anura; family Bombinatoridae; genus Bombina; species Bombina bombina. The sequence continues at coordinate 30,602,618 of NC_069499.1, read as the reverse complement.
TTATGTGGAGTCGGGTAAGTCCCCGCCTCAAAGGATTACGGCTCATTCTACTAGGTCAGTTTCTACTTCCTGGGCTTTTAGGAATGAAGCTTCTGTTGATCAGATTTGCAAAGCAGCAACTTGGTCTTCTTTGCATACTTTTACTAAATTCTACCATTTTGATGTTTTCTCTTCTTCTGAAGCAGTTTTTGGTAGAAAAGTACTTCAGGCAGCTGTTTCAGTTTGATTCTTCTGCTTATTATTTCATTTGGGTTGTGGATCTTTTTCAGCGGAATTGGCTGTCTTTATTTTATCCCTCCCTCTCTAGTGACTCTTGCGTGGAAGTTCCACATCTTGGGTATCTGCTATCCCATACGTCACTAGCTCATGGACTCTTGCTAATTACATGAAAGAAAACATAATTTATGTAAGAACTTACCTGATAAATTCATTTCTTTCATATTAGCAAGAGTCCATGAGGCCCACCCTTTTTGTGGTGGTTATGATTTTTTTGTATAAAGCACAATTATTCCAATTCCTTTTTTTTGATGCTTTTGCTCCTTTCTTATCACCCCACTTCTTGGCTATTCGTTAAACTGAATTGTGGGTGTGGTGAGGGGTGTATTTATAGGCATTTTGAGGTTTGTGAAACTTTGCCCCTCCAGGTAGGAATGTATATCCCATACGTCACTAGCTCATGGACTCTTGCTAATATGAAAGAAATGAATTTATCAGGTAAGTTCTTACATAAATTATGTTTTTTTGAATATCCCTTTAAACCTTTACTATTGAGGATCATTTATGGTGTGCTGAGTATTATTATATAGTATGTATGTATATATACTTTTGAGCCCTTTCCACTCAAATACCTGAAAATAAGGAAAATCATTGTTATTCATATTTAGGTTTAGATTACGAGTGGAGCACAAATTAACGCTTCAGCTCGAGCATTAATTGCGCTAGAAGTAAGCTTTTTGGGTTTGTCGGGTTGCGATCATATTACAAGTTGAAAGTAAACTGCTTTCGCTCTAACCCAACAAGTACAAAAAGCCAGTTAGAATCTTGTGTGCGCATTCCCACATACAGTATAAGTCAATGGTGAAAAATAAAGTGGAAAAAACACCCCACTCTTGCGCAAACCCGATCACATATTCTCATTTGCGCTAACCCAACATGAAAATAAATATTTCACATTCCAATATTATTCAAAAAACAGAATATGTTCTATTTATTCATCAATAAATATTTCAACATATATCTGTTTCTTTCATGTAATTAACAAGAGTTCATGAGCTAGTGACGTATGGGATATACATTCCTACCAGGAGGGGCAAAGTTTCCCAAACCTCAAAATGCCTACAAATACACCCCTCACCACACCCACAAATCAGTTTTACAAACTTTGCCTCCTATGGAGGCGGTGAAGTAAGTTTGTGCTAGATTCTACGTTGATATGCGCTCCGCAGCAGGTTGGAGCCCGGTTTTCCTCTCAGCGTGCAGTGAATGTCAGAGGGATGTGAGGAGAGTATTGCCTATTTGAATTCAATGATCTCCTTCTACGGGGTCTATTTCATAGGTTCTCTGTTATCGGTCGTAGAGATTCATCTCTTACCTCCCTTTTCAGATCGACGATATACTCTTATATATACCATTACCTCTGCTGATTTTCGTTTCAGTACTGGTTTGGCTTTCTACAACATGTAGATGAGTGTCCTGGGGTAAGTAAGTCTTATTTTCTGTGACACTCTAAGCTATGGTTGGGCACTTTTTTATAAAGTTCTAAATATATGTATTCAAACATTTATTTGCCTTGACTCAGGATGTTCAACATTCCTTATTTTCAGACAGTCAGTTTCATATTTGGGATAATGCATTTGAATTAAACAATTTTTTTCTTACCTTAAAATTTTACTTTCCCTGTGGGCTGTTAGGCTCGCGGGGGCTGAAAATGCTTCATTTTATTGCGTCATTCTTGGCGCTGACTTTTTTGGCGCAAAATTTTTTTTTTCTGTTTCCGGCGTCATACGTGTCGCCGGAAGTTGCGTCATTTTTGACGTTCTTTTGCGCCAAAAATGTCGGCGTTCCGGATGTGGCGTCATTTTTGGCGCCAAATAATGTGGGCGTCTTATTTGGCGCTAAAAAAATATGGGCGTCACTTTTGTCTCCACATTATTTAAGTCTCATTTTTTATTGCTTCTGGTTGCTAGAAGCTTGTTCACTGGCATTTTTTCCCATTCCTGAAACTGTCATTTAAGGAATTTGATCAATTTTGCTTTATATGTTGTTTTTTCTATTACATATTGCAAGATGTCCCACGTTGAAACTGAGTCAGAAGATACTTCTGGAAAATCGCTGCCTGGTGCTGGAGCTACCAAAGTTAAGTGTATCTGCTGTAAACTTTTGGTAGCTGTTCCTCCAGCTGTTGTTTGTATTGAATGTCATGACAAACTTGTTAATGCAGATAATATTTCCTTTAGTAAAGTTACATTACCTGTTGCTGTTCCATCAACATCTAATACTCAGAGTGTTCCTGATAACATAAGAGATTTTGTTTCTAAATCCATTAAGAAGGCTATGTCTGTTATTCCTCCTTCTAGTAAACGTAAAAAGTCTTTTAAAACTTCTCATTTTTCAGATGAATTTTTAAATGAACATCATCATTCTGATTCTGATAATGGCTCTTCTGGTTCAGAGGATTCTGTCTCAGAGGTTGATGCTGATAAATCTTCATATTTATTTAAAATGGAATTTATTCGTTCTTTACTTAAAGAAGTCCTAATTGCATTAGAAATTGAGGATTCAGGTCCTCTTGATACTAAATCTAAACGTTTAGATAAGGTTTTTAAATCTCCTGTAGTTATTCCAGAAGTTTTTCCTGTTCCTGGTGCTATTTCTGAAGTAATTTCCAGGGAATGGAATAATTTGGGTAATTCATTTACTCCTTCTAAACGTTTTAAGCAATTATATCCTGTGCCATCTGACAGATTAGAATTTTGGGACAAAATCCCTAAAGTTGATGGGGCTGTCTCTACTCTTGCTAAGCGTACTACCATTCCTACGGCAGATGGTACTTCCTTTAAGGATCCTTTAGATAGGAAAATTGAATCCTTTCTAAGAAAAGCTTACTTGTGTTCAGGTAATCTTCTTAGACCTGCTATATCTTTGGCGGATGTTGCTGCAGCTTCAACTTTTTGGTTGGAAGCTTTAGCGCAACAAGTAACAGATCATAATTCTCATAGCATTATTCTTCTTCTTCAACATGCTAATAATTATATTTGTGATGCCATCTTTGATATCATTAGAGTTGATGTCAGGTATATGTCTCTAGCTATCTTAGCTAGAAGAGCTTTATGGCTTAAAACTTGGAATGCTGATATGTCTTCTAAGTCTACTCTACTTTCCCTTTCTTTCCAGGGTAATAAATTATTTGGTTCTCAGTTGGATTCTATTATCTCAACTGTTACTGGAGGGAAAGGAACCTTTTTACCACAGCATAAAAAATCTAAAGGTAAATTTAGGTCTAATAATCGTTTTCGTTCCTTTCGTCACAACAAGGAACAAAAGCCTGATCCTTCATTCTCAGGAGTGGTATCAGTTTGGAAACCATCTCCAGTCTGGAATAAATCCAAGCCTTTTTTTTTTTTTTAAAACTTTATTTATAGAAAAGAATCCGAGTCATACATGGTAAATGCAGTCATAATAATGCAGGTGTGACAAAGTGTTCACCTGCAGAACAAAACAGTTTTCAGAGCATGTTATATCAAAGCATACCAGCAAAGGAATACAATAAGTATATGTGATCATCATGTATGTCCTGGGACTCAACTTTTTCTAAGAACATTTTTTTTTACAATCAACCAAAGAAAAAGAGGAGAAAACGAGAAAGAAAACATATCAGCTAAGAGCAGGGAAGAAAGATAATAGCATACAAAGAAGAATGAAAGGAAGAGAAGAAAGGAAGAAAAATAACATATAGCAACCATACTTACCCAGAGTACCTCCGGGTCCCCCCTCCCTCGATATGCAGGTCACTCACGGGCCTGATCCGTGGATAGACACCAATTTCCTCTGAGGTTTTCATTTAAAACATATTGGCTATTTTTAAAAGGAAGCAGAACCCTATCCCTTACTGTGTCAGGTAGGTGCAGCAAATAAGCCTCCCATTTAAGGAGAAATCTCTTGACTCTTTTCTCAGGGTCCCCCCTAGTATCTGCCTGCTCAATCAGCATCTGATCATGAATTGTTTTAAGTAGGTGTTGAAAAGGTAAGTTCCGGTCCCCTGTCCACTCCCTCAGGATAATTTGTTTAGCTAGCATGAGTATGGTATTTAAAAAAATGTCGTGCTTGTATGTCTGATCTCTAGGTGTCAGAAAGATCACATGTTGTGCCGAGAGGGACACAGTTTGTTTAGTTAATTTGGATAGCCAGTACGCAATTTTTTGCCAAAATTTTTGTATTTTAGGGCAACTCCAGAGTAGGTGTACCCAATCAGGAGATTCAAGGCGGCATTTACTACAGGAGTTGAGTGCTCCTTCAACCCATTTAGCCCTTAGGCCAGGAGTGATGTAAGCTTGATGTAAGAATTTCAGGTGTGATTCCCTCAATTTTGCAGAGATAGTACTTTGGTGTGCCCTCGTGGTGATCAATGACGGGTCAATCTCTAGCTCCCCAAAATGGGACCACTTTGATACCATGCCATGAAGCACATGATCCTTAGAGTGACGGATCAGTAAGTTATATGTATGTGACAGCCTCAGAGGGCCTAACTTCACCAGCGCACTCAATGTATCTAAATTAGAGGCTTCTACAGAGAGGAGTCCCTCTGAAATCAAGGTGGATACGTAGTGTCGGCACTGAAAATATGCAAACTTGTGTGTGTGCGGGAGGTTATAACGTGATTTTAGGTCTTGGAAGGGCAGTATTTCTAGAGTCAGGGGTCGGAAAAGTTGATGAAGTCGTGTGAGTCGTAATTGTTGCCATGTCTGAAATGCTTGCGTGGTGTAACCAGGGAGGAAGTCCAAATTACCCTGGATCGGGAGATATTTACTAGCTAAACGTTGTATACCCCAGAGTCTACAAATCTTGGTCCAGGCTCTTAGAGGATCCCTAAACAGTATATGGTTTTGAATGAACGGGGATAGAGATTTCAAATGTGCATGAGGCAGATAAGCTAAATGCAGTGGTTTAGTGATGTTAGACTCTAGGTCAGGGACAGTATAATAGTTTTTCCCTACCAGCCAGTCCAGTGCAAATCTAGAGAGAGCCGCCCAGTTATACCATATTATATTAGGAAGACGGAGCCCTCCTCCTCCCACTGTCATTGACAAGGGGGTTCTGCCTATTCTATGTTTTTTGCCCTGCCAGACAAAGTTCCCAATGGCAGTTTGCAAAGATGTCGCATCCTTTTGAGTGAGGAGAAGAGGCAACATCTGTAATGGATAAAGAAGTTTGGGCAGGGCAACCATTTTAAAAAGGTGTACCCTACCCGAAAGAGAGAGGGGGAGTTTCATCCAGCTCAGCAGCATTTGCTTAATGTCACCTATAGTCCCAGCGAGATTCAAAGAGTATAACATATGTGGGGTAACATGTATCCATATGCCTAAGTATTTAAAACTACCCTGAGTAGTCTTAAGACCAAAATCTACTAGGGTCATGTTTCGGGAGTTTTGCAACCAGGTGGCCTCCGATTTGTCAATGTTGATCTTGTACCCCGAAAACTTGCCAAAATCATCGATAACTTTCAGAAGAGGCTGTAAGTTAGAACCAGGATCACCTACAAAGAGCAGTAAGTCATCGGCGTAAAGTGATAGATGCTGCTTTTGGCCACATATATCTAAGCCGGCGCATTGTTGCCTGATGTAGGACGCCAGGGGTTCGATTGCTAAATCGAAAAGGAGAGGGGAGAGGGGACATCCCTGTCTCGTACCCCGTTGTAGCGTAAAGGAAGGAGAGAGCTCTCCATTGATTAGAAGAGAGGCCTTAGGGGCTGAGTATAATCTTTGTAAAAAGCTGGGAAAGTCACCCTGCATACCAAAGCGCGACAGTGACGTATGTAAGTGATCCCACTCGATCCGGTCAAACGCCTTCTCAGCATCTAGTGCTAGAAGGCATGCGTCTGGTAGTTGGGATGGGGATTGTGTATGTGTGTTGTACCAGTAATGGGACACGACGCCGAGAGTCTTTCTAATGTTAATAACTGAGGATCTGCCCTTTACAAAACCCGTTTGATCTGCATGAACTATATGTGGAAGAACCTTTGCCAACCTGTCCGCTAAGATTTTTGTTAGAAGTTTATAATCCCCATTTAATAGGGAGATTGGGCGATATGAAGAAGTCTGGGTGGGATCTCTATCAGGTTTCAAAAGGAGACAGATATTAGCCTCAGAAAATCTATCATTTAGTTGTTCAGTGCCCGCCAGGTAAGCAGAATACAAGGATGAGAGAATTGGTGCTAGTTCCTCCTCCAGTAACTTAAGATATTCTGCAGGTAACCCATCCGGGCCTGCTGCTTTACCCAGTTTGCTTTGTCGTATGGCCCTGAGAACCTCCTGGGGACTTATAGGAGAATTTAACAGGGAAGACTGCTCTTCCGTAAGAGTGGGGAGTTTTACTGCGTCCCAAAAGGCACGCTTGGCTTCTATATGGATAGGTTGTTTAGAGTACAGGGAAGTGTAATAGTCTACAAATTCAGTCATAATTTCCTTGGCGTTGGCGTTGAGGGTACCCTTAGATTTAATGGCTAGAATTTGGGAATTGGGTTTATAGGAATGAACTAGTTTGGCCAGCAGTTTACCAGCCCTGTTACCATGGCGGTAATAGCGACTCTGTCTGTGAATATTGACCTTGTTGTCTTGTTGAGCTAAGAAAGTATCCCTTGTCTGTTTGAGATCGTAGTAAGATTTCCTAGATGTTGGCGTGGGGGTATGTAAGTAGTTATTGTAAGCCGCAGTGAGTTGGGCAAGGAGAGTCTCATCTACTCTCGTAAGTTGCTTATTAAAATCCAAGCCTTTTAGAAAATCAAAGCCAGCTCCTAAGTCCACATGAAGGTGCGTCCCTCATTCCAGCTCAGCTGGTAGGGGGCAGATTACGTTTTTTCAAAGGAATTTGGATCAATTCCGTTCACAATCTTTGGATTCAGAATATTGTTTCAGAAGGGTACAGAATTGGCTTCAAGATAAGGCCTCCTGCAAAGAGATTTTTTCTTTCCCGTGTCCCAGTAAATCAAGCGAAGGCTCAAGCATTTCTGAAATGTGTTTCAGATCTAGAGTTGGCTGGAGTAATTATGCCAGTTCCAGTTCTGGAACAGGGGATGGGGTTTTATTCAAATCTCTTCATTGTACCAAAGAAGGAGAATTCCTTCAGACCAGTTCTGGATCTAAAAATATTGAATCGTTATGTAAGGATACCAACATTCAAAATGGTAACTGTAAGGACTATCCTGCCTTTTGTTCAGCAAGGGCATTATATGTCTACAATAGATTTACAGGATGCATATCTGCATATTCCGATTCATCCAGATCACTATCAGTTTCTGAGATTCTCGTTCCTAGACAAGCATTACCAGTTTGTGGCTCTGCCATTTGGCCTAGCAACAGCTCCAATAATTTTTACAAAGGTTCTCGGTGCCCTTCTGTCTGTAATCAGAGAACAGGGTATTGTGGTATTTCCTTATTTGGACGATATCTTGGTACTTGCTCAGTCTTCACATTTAGCAGAATCTCATATGAATCGACTTGTGTTGTTTCTTCAAGATCATGGTTGGAGGATCAATTTACTAAAAAGGTCATTGATTCCTCAGACAAGGGTAACCTTTTTGGGTTTCCAGATAGATTCAGTGTCCATGACTCTATCTTTGACAGACAAGAGACGTCTAAAATTGATATCAGCTTGTCGAAACCTTCAGTCACAATCATTCCCTTCGGTAGCCTTATGCATGGAAATTCTAGGTCTTATGACTGCTGCATCAGACACGATCCCCTTTGCTCGTTTTCACATGCGACCTCTTCAGCTCTGTATGCTGAACCAGTGGTGCAGGGATTACACAAAGATATCTCAATTAATATCTTTAAAACCGATTGTACGACACTCTCTGACGTGGTGGACAGATCACCATCGTTTAGTTCAGGGGGCTTCTTTTGTTCTTCCGACCTGGACTGTAATCTCAACAGATGCAAGTCTTACAGGTTGGGGAGCTGTGTGGGGGTCTCTGACGGCACAAGGGGTTTGGGAATCTCAGGAGGTGAGATTACCGATCATATTTTGGAACTCCGTGCAATTTTCAGAGCTCTTCAGTCTTGGCCTCTTCTAAAGAGAGAATCGTTCATTTGTTTTCAGACAGACAATGTCACATCTGTGGCATACATCAATCATCAAGGAGGGACTCACAGCCCTCTGGCTATGAAAGAAGTATCTCGAATTCTGGTTTGGGCGGAATCCAGCTCCTGTCTAATTTCTGCGGTTCATATCCCAGGTATAGACAATTGGGAAGCGGATTATCTCAGTCGCCAAACGTTGCATCCGGGCGAATGGTCTCTTCACCCAGAGGTATTTCTTCAGATTGTCCAAATGTGGGGACTTCCAGAAATAGATCTGATGGCCTCTCATCTAAACAAGAAACTTCCAGGTATCTGTCCAGATCCAGGGATCCTCAAGCGGAAGCAGTGATGCATTGTCACTTCCTTGGAAGTATCATCCTGCTTATATCTTTCCGCCTCTAGTTCTTCTTCCAAGAGTGATCTCCAAGATTCTGAAGGAATGCTCGTTTGTTCTGCTGGTAGCTCCAGCATGGCCTCACAGGTTTTGGTATGCGGATCTTGTCCGGATGGCCTCTTGCCAACCGTGGACTCTTCCGTTAAGACCAGACCTTCTGTCACAAGGTCCTTTTTTCCATCAGGATCTCAAATCCTTAAATTTAAAGGTATGGAGATTGAACGCTTGATTCTTAGTCAAAAAGGTTTCTCTGACTCTGTGATTAATACTATGTTACAGGCTCGTAAATCTGTATCAAGGGAGATATATTATAGAGTCTGGAAGACTTATATTTTTTGGTGTCTTTCTCATCATTTTTCCTGGCATTCTTTTAGAATTCCGAGAATTTGACAGTTTCTTCAGGATGGTTTGGATAAAGGTTTGTCTGCAAGTTCCTTGAAAGGACAAATCTCTGCTCTTTCTGTTCTTTTTCACAGAAAGATTGCTAATCTTCCTGATATTCATTGTTTTGTACAAGCTTTGGTTCGTATAAAACCTGTTAATAAGTCAATTTCTCCTCCTTGGAGTTTGAATTTGGTTCTGGGGGCTCTTCAAGCTCCTCCGTTTGAACCTATGCATTCATTGGACATTAAATTACTTTCTTGGAAAGTTTTGTTCCTTTTGGCCATCTCTTCTGCCAGAAGAGTTTCTGAATTATCTGCTCTTTCTTGTGAGTCTCCTTTTCTGATTTTTCACCAGGATAAGGCGGTGTTGCGAACTTCTTTTGAATTTTTACCTAAGGATGTGAATTCCAACAACATTAGTAGAGAAATTGTGGTTCCTTCATTATGTCCTAATCCTAAGAATTCTAAGGAGAAATCATTGCATTCTTTGGATGTAGTTAGAGCTTTGAAATATTATGTTGAAGCCACTAAGAATTTCCGAAAGACTTCTAGTCTATTTGTTATCTTTTCCGGTTCTAGGAAAGGTCAGAAGGCCTCTGCCATTTCTTTGGCATCTTGGTTGAAATCTTTAATTCATCATGCTTATGTCGAGTCGGGTAAAACTCTGCCTCAAAGGATTACACCTCATTCTACTAGGTCAGTTTCTACTTCCTGGGCGTTTAGGAATGAAGCTTCGGTTGATCAGATTTGCAAAGCAGCAACTTGGTCTTCTTTGCATACTTTTACTAAATTCTACCATTTTGATGTGTTTTCTTCTTCTGAAGCTGTTTTTGGTAGAAAAGTACTTCAGGCAGCTGTTTCAGTTTGAATCTTCTGCTTATGTTTTCAGTTTTTTTCATTATAAAATTTAAACTTTATTTTGGGTGTGGATTATTTTTTCAGCGGAATTGGCTGTCTTTATTTTATCCCTCCCTCTCTAGTGACTCTTGCGTGGAAAGATCTTGGGTAGTCATTATCCCATACATCACTAGCTCATGGACTCTTGCTAATTACATGAAAGAAAACATAATTTATGTAAGAACTTACCTGATAAATTCATTTCTTTCATATTAGCAAGAGTCCATGAGGCCCACCCTTTTTTGTGGTGGTTATGATTTTTTTGTATAAAGCACAATTATTCCAATTCCTTATTTTTTATGCTTTCGCACTTTTTTCTTATCACCCCACTTCTTGGCTATTCGTTAAACTGATTTGTGGGTGTGGTGAGGGGTGTATTTGTAGGCATTTTGAGGTTTGGGAAACTGTGCCCCTCCTGGTAGGAATGTATATCCCATACGTCACTAGCTCATGGACTCTTGCTAATATGAAAGAAATGAATTTATCAGGTAAGTTCTTACATAAATTATGTTTTTTTGTGGTAAAATGCGGTAATCTTTACCTATATATATATTAATATAGATATGTAGGTATAGAGATATATTTTATGAAAAAAACATCAGATATACGTAAAAATAAATATTTATAAATAAAAAGAACATAGGAATGTAAATATTTATTACTTTAACTTTCAACTTAATAATAATATATGCGTAATATACGCTGTCAGCATTTAACATTGCACAAGCCTTTCTTGTGAACTGCTTGTGCAATGCTACCCCCTGCACATTCGCGGCCAATCGGTCAGATCGGGATGATTTCAGTCCACTGCTTCTTAACGTTCGTTTCAGGCTTGTTTCAGGGCATAGAAAGCAGCATTCGCTGCTTAATAAATCTACCCCTGTGGGTCTTAAGTGATTTAATAAATATGATTTAGTAAAACAAGGGCCACTGGCATAATATACTATTAATCATTTTTAAATCTGTTAAAGGGACAGTCTAGTCAAAATTAAACTTTCAGGATTTAGATAGGTCAGGCAATTTTAAACAACTTTCCAATTTACTTGCATGATCAAATTTGCTTTGTTCTCTTGTTATTCATTTTTAAAGCTAAAGCTAGCTAGGCCCAAACAGTTTAAAACCGCCTTTTATCTCAGTCCATTTTGACAGTTGTTCATAGTTAGAAAGTGCTAGTTCCTGTGTGTCATATAGATAACATTGTGCTCACTCCCGTGGAGTTATTTAGGAGTCCGCACTGATGGCATGTCTGTCAATAACACTAAGATAAGGGGCAGTCTGCAGAGACTAAGATAGAAGGTAATAACAGAACTAAAAAGTATATTAATATAACTGTTGGTTATGCAAACCTGGGGAATGGGTAATAAAGGGATTATCTATCTATTTAAACAATTACAATTTTCATGTAGACTGTCCCTTTAATGTCTTTCTTTACGGAGGTTCCTAAACGAACAAAACCTTGTTTTTATTAAGTGTTTGTGGGGTAAGTCACTGTCCCCACCAGTAGAGATGAGGAAACTGCCTTATTAGCCATCTCTACCAAGGAGCAGTACATTTATGCATTTCTTGTTAGTTTAAAAATGAAACATAACTCCTTTACCTTTATTTTGTCATATAAGATAGCTGCAGTTTACCTTTTGTAACCTCCACATATACTGAAAGTATCAATTCTGCATGATTGGCTATAGAAACACTAAGCAAACAAGAGGCAGCAGCAGCAAAAATCTACCTTCCAGTGAGGTGGTACAGAAAACAAACTCCATTTGAAAGGGTATTCCTGCAGCTGCTTTGAATACCATGACTTTTTATCCGTTGCTTACCTGAGAACATTGTGAGTTTATGGATATTCTTGTTAGTTTAAACATAATTTTTTAATACATTTTTGGAGTTTTGTGAAATGAACCTTACACAGCTAATGTTGTGCTCTGCAATATGATTAATATTATTGGCATTAAGTATGCTTTGTGAAAGCTATTTCTACATAGTATTAAAGATTACAATGTAAATATTGTATTAACTATTACCTGGCACAATCCAACCATTTTCCAACATGGTTCCATGAAATGATTAACCTGGAATGGCGGTCTGGTCTAAGGATGTGGTATTTGCAGGGGTCAAGTCTAGCGGGAATGATTGGGAACGGAGTTCCTGCACTATTTTTGCAGGAGGAACTAAGCTCCCTCTGGACAGAGAACAGAAACGTTTCAGTAACACTGCTGCTGTTAGTGGGAGGAGCTGGAGCACAGTCTGGTTAGAGGGATAGTGAGATCCTCTAGTAATGGGCAGTAACACTTTCTACAATACACTAAATTCAAGACTAATGCACCTTAAATAGATGAGACTCTGTGAAAGAGGAGGATTTTTAGGCTCAAAGGCAACTATTCAACCCTTCTTTGGATTTAATTAGCTTTCATTAACCAAAGTGTATAGATTATATACATATAAATACAGTGTGTGCGTATGTGTATATATACTGTATAGAGGAATATGGCTAAACCTCACGGACGAGGCCCAATGAAGGCTGAAACGATCATCTGGGGTTGCTGTGTTCCTTGTTCAGAGAGGAATTACCTGGTATTTAGGCGCTGGACTGACCATAATAGACGGGATCGAACTGATATACTATAGGAAAGTTCTACTCTGTGAAAAGCATTACTGGGCTAAAAAGAAGCTGCACTCAGGTGGTAAATCGCCATAGAACAGGCTAACAATGGTATTGAGCCAGTTGTTCGTTCCTGTGAGTGCACTTCTCTCTGTGTGTATTTAGTCTCCCTATGGGAAAAAAGGGCAACCAGACGTGGACTCCTTGCTCAGTGTGCTTAGAGGAATATGGCTACACCTCACTGACGAGGCCCAATGAAGGCCAAAAGGATCGTCTGGGGTTGCTGTGTTCCTTGTTCAGAGAGGAATTGCCTGGTATTTGGGCGCTGGAGTGACCGTAATAGTCGGGATCAGACTGATATACTACAGGAAATTTCTACTCTGTGAAAAGCATTGCTGGGCTAAAAGAAGTTGCACCCAGGTGGTAAATCACCATAGAACAGGCTAACAATGGTATTGAGCCGGTTGTTCGTTGTGAGTGCACTTCTCTCTCTCTCTGTGTGTGTGTATATATATATACTGTATGCGTATATATATATATATATATATATATATATATATATATATATATACAATATTAATTGTGAGGGAGGGTGGAAGTCTTGGTGAGTTCCCACACTTTTTTTTGTAGGACTTGACCCCTGGGTATTTTCATGGTTTGGGGTAGCCAGTGTGGTCACATTTGCAGGCACTTAGCCTCTGGGCTATCACCATGCTAGTTGGTGTCATTGGCTGCTATAATTATTTTTTCCTATGAATCTATGCTAGATATCAGCAATGAATCTTTATAAACTGATAAATTATTATGCACTTTAAAAGAAAGATATACATTTTCTTTAATGTTCCTTTAAATTTAAAAATGGTTCCACAAGTATTGAGTCATTTTTGTGATGTGGGAAGCCATGGGTTATATGAGCAGTCAGTCATACTGTAGCCTATCTATTCTATCTCACTGTGTATTTGTTACATTGCTATATAACGTTTCATATGACCACAGAGTGAAATTAAGCATATTTGAGGTTGGCTACAAGTCAGGATGTCATTACAGATAAGAGGTAACATTTCTCACTTGTGCTTCACCTAAATATCATCCGCGGCCTGGTTTACTGTCTCGGCTCCATAACAGAGATAACGTCATCCTCATTCGACCGCTGAAGCATTTGGAGTAAAACTGAACATTTCTGAATGCGCAGGGTCTTTGGCTATACATTTCCTATATGCAGTTCCCTATCTGGCCAACATTTCAGTCTATCAAAAATCCCCGGTAAACAGCACAAAGCAGCTCAGTAATAAGAGGGAGAGCTATTAGAATCAGTAATTAATTAGTGTCCCCCTTGCAAACCATTTGTTTAACCCTAGTGAAGACGTATTTCGGCTCCTGAGCAGGCAACATGCATATGCTGCTTTTAATTGGCTGACCAGTTGTGTGCTGCTTAGGAGACACAATGCAGTAATGCACTTTCTTTAATAAAGCAAATTGATGTTTACTGTTTCATTCTAGCTGAGATTTTTGATGACTGCGTGATGCCCGAGGTTAATGACTAATCCTAGCTGTTAATCAGGGTCATGCACGAGTAGGTTCTAGTGGCGTCTGCAGGAGTGAAGTGAAGTATGGTCAGACAAAACACACACAAAGTATCCCAAATGCTTATCCAGATTCCTAACTTATCAATGAAAACAGAAGGAGCCAATAGTTTTATTTATTATTAAGTGCTTTGTTTATTTGACCTGTTGCATTATACAGTTATAAAGTAGAAAAAGATCATCAAAATTAAAAACTAAAGAACCAACAAAAGTTACCTATACATATACAGCCTAAAACTGCTAACCGTACATTACCTACTAATATGTCAAATAAACGTTCGTCTATTTGTGCTATTGGCAAAACGTTTAAAAAACGACTCCAGTATGTGAGTAGGAGGATGCTGCAGTGTTCGCCTACAGCAGAACGCTATTTTATCACTGAGGTGATCTTAGCCAATAGTGTGCTAGCTATCCAGCATAATGCCAGCTGGCCCGCACGGCTATTGGCTGTAAACGTCACATCATTGAAAAAATAGCATTCTGCTGTGGGCAGCCTGAGGTGCTCAGCGCGGCGAACACGGCAGACAAATAAAGGAACTTTCAGCATAACGTATTTTATACTTCATGACTGAAAGTCCCCTTTATTTTTTGCACTGGTAAATCCTAGCGTTTCACAAACACTAGGATTTGCCATCACTTTAAAGGTCAAATGTGCATGGGTGCATTTATATTTTAAATAAAGAGAAGCATTTGTGCAATATACTTCCAATAGAATAAATGCTTCTAGTAAATGCTATTACTGTTTTCCTGCGGCAAATGTAGATATGCCATGAGGGCCCTGGCACCAGTATTCAGACACTGCACATTCACAGTGAGTCAGCGGTGGCGTGTATGCCACAAATTATAACTTCACAGAAGCAATACACAACATTTCTAGGTATGTTGTCTAAATTTTGGTGCACGGCCCTCACAGCATATGTGCATATGCCTCAGAACAACAACAATAACTTTTACTAGAAGCATTTTTGCTAATAGAAGTATATTGCAAAAATGCTTCTATTTCAATTTAAAATGCAGCCATGCACATTTCAATTTTGACTTTTCTATCCCTTTAATAAAATGCCTTGTTCTTCGCTGCTGTTACAAAGCTCACTTCCTACCACTGTACAATGCATGCTGGGAATATGATTCCAGAACTGCAGTGGACCAATACTGAGATGGAAATAGTAAAGTACAAATTCTAGAATGCTATGTAACTCCCAGAATGCTGTGCTTCTTCCTCTAAAATCAACATTCAGTTGTCTTTCTGCAGTTTGTACTCCAGGTGGAAAGGAAAATCCACAGGGGGCAGATGCCCTCCCTTGCCCCTGCTGTGGACACCCATTGTAGCTTCCCATGTACAAGTCCTTTTGTAGAGAATAATCAGCGCATGAGTAGAATTAATGATTACTGAGGTACAAGCTACTCTGGAGTCTACTTAGCCATTTTATTTCCCTTATCTGAAATCAGCTTTGTGTAGTCGCTCATTGTGATGATCTGCGCAGATCTTACAGAACCATCAGAAGCTCAGAGACGGGCAGCTTATGTGCACTCCTATCAGCTTTATGAAAAAGAAGGCTAAGCAATTTTATTATCAGCAAACAGATATATTGCAAACAATTTAAAGGGACAGTATAGACCTTAAACTATCAGAATGCAGACAGAGCAATTTTAAACAATTTCTGTTAGAAAATGCCCTTTGCTCTCTTGGTATCTGTTGGTAAAGATAGGCATCGAAGAGATCAGGAGTGTGCACGTGTCTTTAGCACTCTATTGGCTAGATTACAAGTGGTGCTCTAATTTATTGCGCACCCACAAACTGGCAAATTTTCCGTTTACAGGAGTGCAATAAATAACCAGCTATTCCAAGTGGCTGGTTATTGCTACCGCAAGCTCGCTGTAGCAATTAGCGCTCAAATTAACCAGAGGTAAAACAAAAAGGTACAGAAAAGAGCCTTTACATTGCGGTCTATATGGGACTGTGTGTTCCCTGTTTTTTTTGTTTTTTTTTAAACCCTTTTTCTTTTGAAAATATCTATATTCTATTATGTTCTCTTCTCAGGAACACCAAGCCCTTAATGACCTCCAGCCTCTCACCACCCATGTGCCAATCTCAAAATGTGGTGATCTTCAGGTGATACTTGATTATAAACCTTCAAACCAAAAACTGTCTGTGACAGTTGTAGAAGCCAATGGGATTCCAGATAAGGACCGTAGTGGGGCGGATTCATGGCAAGTTCACATCGTATTACTGCCTAACAAAAAGCAGAGGAGTAAGACCACTGTCCAAAAAGGACCTTTGCCGGTCTTCAATGAAACCTTCACATTCCACAAGCTTGAGCCACAGGAGTTGGCTAACAATGCCCTTCGATTTCGCTTGTATGCTGTGCACAAAATAAATCGTGAAAAGATGATGGGTGAGAAATTGTTACACCTAAGAAGAATGATCCCAGAGGGGCAGATAAAGATAACACTGGTTTTGGAGCCAAGAAGCAACTTGAGTGTAAGTATAAAGTCTGATATTATATGTGAAAGGTCTGGACTTTTCTTCCCCTGTATAGCTGGTAATAATACACTTCTACTTAATCATTTATTTCAGTTATCAATCTAAAATGAAAGGGACACCTGACTTTTTTATTTCAGCTAAAAAGGGGGAATTTTAGAATTTAGTGAGTATTTATAGTGAGTATTTATACAGTACACCAGTATCAGTTGTACGCAAACATCCATTATCTGTTAAATAGCTTTTATCTGATTATTTTCATGCAAAAATGTTTAATTTCAGCTCTAACACACACACACATACATATATATACTGTATATAATACAAATAGGTTTAATTTCAGCTCTAACACACACACATATACATATATATACTGTATATAATACAAATAGGTTTAATTTCAGCTCTAACACACACACATATACATATATATATACTGTATATAATACAAATAGGTTTAATTTCAGCTCTAACACACACACATATACATATATATACTGTATATAATACAAATAGGTTTAATTTCAGCTCTAACACACACACATATACATATATATACTGTATATAATACAAATAGGTTTAATTTCAGCTCTAACACACACACACATACATATATATACTGTATATAATACAAATAGGTTTAATTTCAGCTCTAACACACACATATACATATATATACTGTATATAATACAAATAGGTTTAATTTCAGCTCTAACACACACATATACATATATATACTGTATATAATACAAAAAGGTTTAATTTCAGCTCTAACACACACACACATACATATATATACTGTATATAATACAAATAGGTTTAATTTCAGCTCTAACACACACACACAGGGCCGCCACTAGAAATTTTGGGGCCCCTGACTCAACCATTGGTCAGGCCCCCCCCCCCCCCCATTTGACATGTGCAATTTTTTACCAAGTGACTAAAATGTATATGCACTTTATTCTTAATTGTCTATTTAAACTTGGAAATGTTGTAAAGGTAGTAACATTCAAACACACTCATACACTGAAACACACACACACACTCACACATAAGGATTCACATATAGACACTCTAGCAGACACGCAAAGAAACACACTCAGACACAGACACCCAAACAGACACTTAGCACTTGTTTACATTGACCTGACAAGTATTGAGGTAAACTACAGTTTTGTAAAGAAAGGAGATTTAGAAAAAACAATATGGAGTTCTGATTATCTTTTTGTAAAGGAAGATGACAACTAAATTATGACAACAGCATGCAGTGGCTGAAAGGAAGGGCCCTGAACTACCTAAACAATAATTTAAAGGTTAAATGGTGGAGTGGTTACTTCCAGAAAGGTCTTGTTAGTCTCAAAGTCTGTAGAAAGATGTGAATAATTAGTAGTAAGGTCAAAATGTCCTAAAAAGGAACAGACAATGGACACACACACACAAATTCAAACTTGCACATACACCCAAGGAAACACCCGACAGAGACAGCCTCAGAAAACACACAAAGACATATACACACATACACACACACAGAGACACCCACAGAAAACACACAAAGACATACACACACACACACAGAGACAACCACATGAAAAACACAGAAAGACATACATACACACATCCTCACTGAGACATCCACAGAAAACACACAAAGACATACACACACCCTCACAGAGACACCCACAGAAAACACAGACATACATGCATACATACACACAAACACCCTCACAGAAACACCCATAGAAAAAGCTCAAAGACATATGCACACACCCTCACAGACATCCACAGAAAATGCACAAAGACATACACGGTAACACCCACCCTCACAGAGAGACCCACAGATAAAAATACATACACATAGAGACACAAACCAAAGCACAAAGACATAAACACATACACCCACAGAAACACTCACAGGAGGAAACATTTATGCACCTTGCATCCCCTAAATCAACAGTGTGTGACATGCATGATAAAAAAAATGCAGAAATTAAAAGATCAATTTTTAAAGAATCATATTTGTAAATGTGCAAACAAAAATAATTCTGTGAATTCAAAATTATACATTAATGAGCTGGGTAGATGGCTAGATGAAGAAAAGTACCTTTAAAAGGTTGACATATGTTTGTTTGTTTTTTTCCCATTTTCCCCAACCAAGAGCACCACTTCAAATATAGTGTACAAATTTTCCCATCTGTCAGCTATACTTATGGATTTTGAAAATGCTGTACTCTATATGGTCTTGGTGGGACCATAAGCTGTGGTACTCATACCATTAGATCTGGTTAAATGCAGGATTTAGGCTTGTTGGTATGTATTTCAAAACTAAGTCAGCTGTAGTGTAAACTGGATAGTTTTAAGTTAACCTGTCTCATTTCAAACACTGAGCAATCTTAGTCTGAGAGTATAAAATGTTATGCAGATGTAAAAATCTTAGATAAAATGGCTCCTTGCATCTGGAAAGTCCTTGCATAAAGGGGCAGTAAACTGGAATGTAATATATATATATAAATATAAAATGCATATCTGCCAAAAGGGCATCTACCATTTGTGTATTGAGGAGGAAACATTTCTGCATGGTTTTAAATATAGAATTTCTACAGCATTGTCAAATAATCATAAATAAACTGCTGCTAAAAAAATTTGTTTTTATGGACCCCTAGCCCCACCATAGAACTACTACCACACTGAAGTTACAATCCAAAATTGCACAAAGAAATAAAAAACATTTGCTAAGTGAGTCCTACCTCATCTTCAAATGAAAGTGATCTGCCGTCTGACTCAGGCACACACTGTACAAAGTGCCAAGTCTGTCATAGTGGTTTAATGCACACTAAGAAATCCTCTCAAATGCTAATACTTTACTCCTTGTAATAACATTTCCCATGCTCAATTAGCACTCTGCTATAGTACCCACTGGTGGCTGCCAAAATAAAAAAAAAAAAAAATTTTTTTTTTTTTTTTTTTAGTTCTTGCCTCATGGGGCCCCCCTGGCTCATTGGGCCCCTGACAGGAGTCAACCCTGTCACCCCCTGATGGCGGCCCGACACACATATACATATATATACTGTATATAATACAAAAAGGTTTAATTTCAGCTCTAACACACACACACATACATATACTGTATATAATACAAATAGGTTTAATTTCAGCTCTAACACACACACATATACATATATATACTGTATATAATACAAAAAGGTTTAATTTAAGCTCTAACACACACACATATACATTTATATACTGTACAGGGAGTGCAGAATTATTAGGCAAGTTGTATTTTTGAGGATTAATTTTATTATTGAACAACAACCATGTTCTCAATGAACCCAAAAAACTCATTAATATCAAAGCTGAATATTTTTGGAAGTAGTTTTTAGTTTGTTTTTAGTTTTAGCTATTTTAGGGGGATATCTGTGTGTGCAGGTGACTATTACTGTGCATAATTATTAGGCAACTTAACAAAAAACAAATATATACCCATTTCAATTATTTATTTTTACCAGTGAAACCAATATAACATCTCAACATTCACAAATATACATTTCTGACATTCAAAAACAAAACAAAAACAAATCAGTGACCAATATAGCCACCTTTCTTTGCAAGGACACTCAAAAGCCTGCCATCCATGGATTCTGTCAGTGTTTTGATCTGTTCACCATCAACATTGCGTGCAGCAGCAACCACAGCCTCCCAGACACTGTTCAGAGAGGTGTACTGTTTTCCCTCCTTGTAAATCTTACATTTGATGATGGACCACAGGTTCTCAATGGGGTTCAGATCAGGTGAACAAGGAGGCCATGTCATTAGATTTTCTTCTTTTATACCCTTTCTTGCCAGCCACGCTGTGGAGTACTTGGACGCGTGTGATGGAGCATTGTCCTGCATGAAAATCATGTTTTTCTTGAAGGATGCAGACTTCTTCCTGTTCCACTGCTTGAAGAAGGTGTCTTCCAGAAACTGGCAGTAGGACTGGGAGTTGAGCTTGACTCCATCCTCAACCCGAAAAGGCCCCACAAGCTCATCTTTGATGATACCAGCCCAAACCAGTACTCCACCTCCACCTTGCTGGCGTCTGAGTTGGACTGGAGCTCTCTGCCCTTTACCAATCCAGCCACGGGCCCATCCATCTGGCCCATCAAGACTCACTCTCATTTCATCAGTCCATAAAACCTTAGAAAAATCAGTCTTGAGATATTTCTTGGCCCAGTCTTGACGTTTCAGCTTGTGTGTCTTGTTCAGTGGTGGTCGTCTTTCAGCCTTTCTTACCTTGGCCATGTCTCTGAGTATTGCACACCTTGTGCTTTTGGGCACTCCAGTGATGTTGCAGCTCTGAAATATGGCCAAACTGGTGGCAAGTGGCATCTTGGCAGCTGCACGCTTGACTTTTCTCAGTTCATGGGCAGTTATTTTGCGCCTTGGTTTTTCCACACGCTTCTTGCGACCCTGTTGACTATTTTGAATGAAACGCTTGATTGTTCGATGATCACGCTTCAGAAGCTTTGCAATTTTAAGAGTGCTGCATCCCTCTGCAAGATATCTCACTATTTTTGACTTTTCTGAGCCTGTCAAGTCCTTCTTTTGACCCTGTATGCCTAATAATTCTGCACTCCCTGTATATAATACAAAAAGGTTTAATTTCAGCTCTAACACACACACATATACATATATATATACTGTATATAATACAAATAGGTTTAATTTCAGCTCTAACACACACACATATACATATATATATATACTGTATATAATACAAATAGGTTTAATTTCAGCTCTAACACACACACATATACATATATATATACTGTATATAATACAAAAAGGTTTAATTTCAGCTCTAACACACACACATATACATATATATATACTGTATATAATACAAATAGGTTTAATTTCAGCTCTAACACACACACATATACATATATATACTGTATATAATACAAATAGGTTTAATTTCAGCTCTAACACACACACACATACATATACTGTATATAATACAAATAGGTTTAATTTCAGCTCTAACACACACACACATACATATATATACTGTATATAATACAAATAGGTTTAATTTCAGCTCTAACAAACACACATATACATATATATACTGTATATAATACAAAAAGGTTTGCTCACACTGCTCCTTTAAAGCTGCATGGAAGTCAAGATAAAATCTTTATGATTCACATAGAACATACCATTTTAAATAACTTTCCAATTTATTTCTATTATTTGTCTTGTTATCCTATGTAAAAAATAATAATAATTCAGGTTGATATCTGGCATTTAAAAGTTTAAAGAAAATCGATCAGAATGTTGCAGTTAACAATTTAGCCCACATCTGCTGCCTTCCTGTGATTGCAGATAGCGGGACACATTTTACTGCCTGCTTTTATCATCGCACGAGAAGCTGCTCATGCAATACAGCCCCCTGCTCTAGTGCGGCAAATTGCATGAGAGCAGGGGCTGTCAATCAACTGTGGTCAGACTAGTCTGAGGTGATTTTAAACAGCAGCGCCGGTGAAGAGGTAAAAGGGACAGGAGACCCCAACATTTTCTTTCATGATTTGGATAGAACATACAATTTTAAACAACTTTCCAATTTACTTCCATTATCAAATTTGCATCATTCTCTTGTTGTCCTTTGCTGAAGGAACAGCACTGCACACATCTAGTTAGCCAATCACAATAGACAAATATGTGCAGGCACCAATCAGCAGCTAGCTCCCACTAGTGTAGGATATGTGCATATTCTTTGTCAACAAAAGATACCTAAAGAACGAAGCATATTTGAAAATAGAAGTGAATTTAAAAGTGTCTTAAATTACATGCTCTATCTGAATCATGCAAGTTTAATTTTGACTTTCCTATCCCTTTAAGAAACAGTTGCTCTTAATATTTGGCTCACACAGGCCTGCACAATAGGAGCCCTAAAGCTGCATTTGCAGCTTGATAAATATAGCTCTTTCTCTGCCTTGCAATACAGGGAGTGCAGAATTATTAGGCAAATGAGTATTTTGACCACATCATCCTCTTTATGCATGTTGTCTTACTCCAAGCTGTATAGGCTCGAAAGCCTACTACCAATTAAGCATATTAGGTGATGTGCATCTCTGTAATGAGAAGGGGTGTGGTCTAATGACATCAACACCCTATATCAGGTGTGCATAATTATTAGGCAACTTCCTTTCCTTTTGCAAAATGGGTCAAAAGAAGGACTTGACAGGCTCAGAAAAGTCAAAAATAGTGAGATATCTTGCAGAGGGATGCAGCACTCTTAAAATTGCAAAGCTTCTGAAGCGTGATCATCGAACAATCAAGCGTTTCATTCAAAATAGTCAACAGGGTCGCAAGAAGCGTGTGGAAAAACCAAGGCGCAAAATAACTGCCCATGAACTGAACCCAGTCCGACTCAGACGCCAGCAAGGTGGAGGTGGAGTACTGGTTTGGGCTGGTATCATCAAAGATGAGCTTGTGGGGCCTTTTCGGGTTGAGGATGGAGTCAAGCTCAACTCCCAGTCCTACTGCCAGTTTCTGGAAGACACCTTCTTCAAGCAGTGGTACAGGAAGAAGTCTGCATCCTTCAAGAAAAACATGATTTTCATGCAGGACAATGCTCCATCACACGTGTCCAAGTACTCCACAGCGTGGCTGGCAAGAAAGGGTATAAAAGAAGAAAATCTAATGACATGGCCTCCTTGTTCACCTGATCTGAACCCCATTGAGAATCTGTGGTCCATCATCAAATGTGAGATTTACAAGGAGGGAAAACAGTACACCTCTCTGAACAGTGTCTGGGAGGCTGTGGTTGCTGCTGCACGCAATGTTGATGGTGAACAGATCAAAACACTGACAGAATCCATGGATGGCAGGCTTTTGAGTGTCCTTGCAAAGAAAGGTGGCTATATTGGTCACTGATTTGTTTTTGTTTTGTTTTTTGAATGTCAGAAATGTATATTTGTGAATGTTGAGATGTTATATTGGTTTCACTGGTAAAAATAAATAATTGAAATGGGTATATATTTGTTTTTTTGTTAAGTTGCCTAATAATTATGCACAGTAAAAGGCACCTGCACACACAGATATCCCCCTAAAATCGCTATAACTAAAAACAAACTAAAAACTACTTCCAAAACTATTCAGCTTTGATATTAATGAGTTTTTTGGGTTCGTTGAGAACATGGTTGTTGTTCAATAATAAAATTAATCCTCAAAAATACAACTTGCCTAATAATTCTGCACTCCCTGTATATATGTATCTCTTAAAAGCAACTTGAATCTTGCAATTTTATTTAACATTTCTAGCTCATCAATATTTGTTAGTTTGCATTTATATTACTAGCAATGATAACATGAGATGCCACTTGA
This sequence comes from Bombina bombina, assembly GCF_027579735.1. Taxonomy (NCBI): domain Eukaryota; kingdom Metazoa; phylum Chordata; class Amphibia; order Anura; family Bombinatoridae; genus Bombina; species Bombina bombina. The sequence continues at coordinate 30,578,615 of NC_069499.1, read as the reverse complement.
GAATGGGAAGGAACTGTGGTGGTAAAAACACAACTAAGGAGAAAGTAAGTACACATGAAAAAATATAAAGAAAACTTGACACTCTGTAAATACAGAGGGGGCGAATTATCAGGCTTCGAACAGAGCTTAAAGCCCCTGTTTCCGCGCGAGCCTTCAGGTTCACCGGAAACAGAAGTTAGGAAGCAGCGGTCTAAAGACCCGCTGCTCCATAACTTGTCTGCCTGCTCTGAGGCTGCGGACAGAAATCAGCCCGATCGAATACTATCGAGTTGACACCCCATGCTAGCGGCCGATTGGCATTCACAAGAACTGCTGGTGCAATGATAAATGCCAACAGTGTATGCCTTCAGCATTTATCGATGTGCAGCGGACATGATACGCTGCATCTTATCATGTCCGCTCGCACTATGATAAATATGCCCCAGAATCTCATGAATAGCATCTGAGTGCTAATGTAAAACTGTGGTGCAGGAGCTCAGAAAAAGAAGCTCTTAAACTGCTGCTGAAGCACAAACTGGGTCACAATGTGGGCTGAGAAAAGGAAACGGGCGCTGATGGCTTCTATCTTGCCAAACAGACTAATAATTTAGGAAATGGCTATTTAAAGATGAACTTAAAGAGTATAAATAAATAACATAATGTGTTCTTGTTATTAGGGTCTTTAAGCACTGTGTTTTCTTTAAATCAAAAGAAATGTAATAAACTGTGTCTTGGAAAATAAATATTATTAAAATAATAGTAAACAGTTGTATTTTCTTCTAATGACAGAGTGGAGATTCACAGTTCAGTTTCACAGCCATCTCTCAGAGCGATAGCGCATCATCCACGCAGTCCTTGTCTCACGGCGGGGTGCCCGAATTGCTGGTTGGTTTGTCCTATAATTCCACAACAGGGCGGCTCTCGGTGGAAATGATCAAAGGCAGCCATTTCCGCAATCTGGCCATAAATAGGCCGCCAGGTAAGTAGTCTGGTCAATCTATTAATATTTTATTATTTCATGTAACAATATAATTCTAACATTTAAAGACCATTTAGAACAGAATTACAATATTGAGCCAGATTACAAGTGGCGCGCTAATCATAGCGTGGGTCGCAATATTGCTGGACTGAGCTAATATTCCCTATTCCCCCATAAAAGTCAATGGATCTAAAAAAGTGGAAAAACTAACACCCTACTCACAAGCTAATCTGAACACTGAGAGGCCAAATTATCAAACTCCAAATGGAGCTTGATGCCCCTAGTTTCCGGCGAGCCTTCAGGTTTGCCGGAAACAGAAGTTAGGAAGCAGCGGTCTAATGACCGCTGCTCCATAACTTGTCCGTCTGCTCTGAGGTGGCGGACAGAAATCAACCCGATTGAATACAATCGGGATGATTGACACCCCCTGCTAGCGGCCGATTGGCCGCAAATCTGCAGGGGGCGGTATTGCACAAGCAGTTCTGGTGAACTGCTTGTGCAATGATAAATGCCGACAGCATATGCTACATCGTATAATGTCCACTCGCACTGTAAAAAATAGGCCCCATATTCTCAAGTGCGATAACCTGACATGAAAATATTAATATTTCACATTCCAATGTTCTTCATATAACAGAATATGTTCTATTTATTCATAAATACATATTTCTACATATATCTGATGGTATTTTATTACAATATATATCTATTCCTATATAAATACACGATTATATATAGGTTTAGATATATACAGATATATATAGGAATATCTATTTATAAATACATGGAACATATTCCCCTATACGAAGAACATTGGAATGTGAAATATTTACAGTATATGCATAGTTAAAATCTTTATTAAAAATGAATATTGTATAAATATGTGTTTACATATTTTCATCTACTTTACAGTAAAGGACTCCAATGCACATATATATATATATATATATATATACCTATATACATACATATATATGTCTATATATGTATACATATATATTTATGTGTTTATATGTGATACATGTCTGTAAATACATTTAGTCACAAAGAAGGCAGGATCCTGCTTTTGTGCAAAATAAAATCCAAGTTTATTGGGCTCAGTTAAAATGCCAAATAGGCAAACAAACAGCATAAACAGGAGAGGTGTGTGAGCGTGTCACCAAAGCTTACATGTTTCGGCACGCAGCCATAATCATAGCTATAGGTGTCATGCAGGTGAATGCATTCTTAAAAAATCAGTGATACAATACAATTGGACAAAAGGTATATACAAAGCACGCCCACACTCCACAAATTTAAAGAGTAATTAACCCTTAATTCCCTAGACCTAAACAACAGTACTACACTTTTATTTGATACATGTAAGATATTAGATATTATTATATAGATTGAGAGTTAGCATCCTATACAAGATGGCCTAATAAACGGACATGATTAACATATTATGTGATAAAAATTCTATACATAAGAGAAAATACTGATTATAGCGTCCGCACTGTATTGTATACTATATGTTCTATGTAACCAATAGAGTGTAGGTTGTATTAAATTAGATTAAATTCAATGTTCCCCATTGATATCAATGGGGAACATTGAATTTAATCTAATTTAATACAACCTACACTCAGTATTTTCTCTTATGTATAGAATTTTTATCACATAATATGTTAATCATGTCTGTTTATTAGGCCATCTTGTATAGAATGCTAACTCTCAATCTATATAATAATATCTAATATCTTACATGTATCAAATAAAAGTGTAGTACTGTTGTTTAGGTCTAGGGAATTAAGGGTTAATTACTCTTTAAATTTGTGGAGTGTGGGCGTGCTTTGTATATACCTTTTGTCCAATTGTATTGTATCACTGATTTTTTAAGAATGCATTCACCTGCATGACACCTATAGCTATGATTACGGCTGCGTGCCGAAACATGTAAGCTTTGGTGACACGCTCACACACCTCTCCTGTTTATGCTGTTTGTTTGCCTATTTGGCGTTTTAACTGAGCCCAATAAACTTGGATTTTATTTTGCACAAATGCTGGATCCTGCCTTCTTTGTGACTTTTTGCCTTCACACCAGCATTTGGATCTGCTTAAGCCTCTGTGTACCTGTAACCTGTTGTTAACCCGGGTGAAGAGTGAGCACCGCCCCCCGACCGGAGATTCCCGTTACGTCACGACTGACGTCAGACGACGCGCTTGGTAAGACAGAAACGCTGCTAAAGCCGTATGTGAGTGCCGGATGATTCTTGGAGCTACCAGCCCATCGATATACTTTCGACTTGACCGTGTAGGTCTCCCGGCAGTCCAGAGCTCTGATACCGAAGGTTCATACAAGTAAGGGGGCGGCTGGAGCTCATATGGGGTAAGTCCCGGACACAACATTAAAAGTTTGCCATGCATGTTTGTGTACAATTTAGTCTGCATGTTTGAAGAGTATCTCCCACTCCTCCTATAACACTGTAAATACATTTATACATATATAAATACATATTTACATTAGTGATGTCGCAAACTTAAAATTTTCCGTTCGCTAACGGGCGAACCGCCATTGACTTCAATAGGCAGGCGAATTTTAAAACCCACAGGGACTCTTTCTGGCCACAATAGTGATGGAAAAGTTGTTTCAAGGGTACTAACACCTGGACTGTGGCATGCCGGAGGGGGATCCATGGCAAAACTCCCACGTAAAATTTCATAGTTGATGCAGAGTCTGGTTTTAATCCATAAAGGGCATAAATCACCTAACATTCCTAAATTGTTTGGAATAACGTGCTTTAAAACATCAGGTATGATTTTGTATCGATCAGGTAGTGTAAGGGTTACGCCCGCTTCACAGTGACAGACCAAACTCCCCGTTTAACGCACCGCAAACAACCGCAAACAGTCCATTTGCACAACCACAAACTCCCCATTTGCACAAGGTTGGATACCAAGCTAGCCATGTCCCGTTCCTTGTCCTCACTGATGTCATTGAAGGTCTCTTCCTCCACCCAGCCACGTACAACACCAAGGGTCCCCGAAAGGTGACAACAAGCCCCCTGGGACGCTTGCTGTGTTTGGTCTTCCACCTCCTCAAAGCCACCTTCCTCCTCTGACTCCTCTTCTTCAGACTTCTCTCTCTGCGTTGCCTCTCTCTGCGTTATTATAAGGTGTGTTAAGTAGTACTATTCCTATCAGTTTAATCCCTGTTCCGTCCCCTATCAGGGGACGTGTATATGGCATGGATTTTAAGAACCGGGAGATGGAAAAAGATGCTTGGTCAGTCCTCCTACTTCAAATTTGGGGCACTGCGCGTGCAATCTAATGTGCCACCAGATAGGAGTGGTGTGTTAAGTAGTACTATTCCTATCAGTTTAATCCCTGTTATGTGCCTTTTTTTTGGTTTGGTTTTTGAAGCCACAGTGCTGCACCAGAGGCCAGAAAAATTAGACATGTACACATGCCTGAAAAATTAGGTATTGTTGCAGCCGCTGCTGTAGCAGCGGCCAGAAAAATTGATGTTTGTTTCCCAGGCAGAATGTGCCCTAAAACATTGCGGCTTGAACCTTAGTTGGTGGCGGATAAGTCACGCAAGTCATCTGGCATTCGAAGATAAAATACAGCAGCGTGTGGACCATTTTTAGCCCAAGGCAGCTCATCTCATCAGGCCTTTTTTACTCGAATGTATCGCCCAATGTCAGTCCCTTTGGGATCCATCCCTCATTCATCTTAATAAAGGTGAGGTAATCTAGACTTTTTTGACCTAGGCGACTTCTCTTCTCAGTGACAATACCTCCTGCTGCACTGAAGGTCCTTTCTGACAGGATACTTGAAGCGGGGCAGGCCAGAAGTTCTATCGCAAATTGGGATAGCTCAGGCCACAGGTCAAGCCTGCACACCCAGTAGTCAAGGGGTTCATCACTCCTCAGAGTGTCGAGATCTGCAGTTAAGGCGAGGTAGTCTGCTACCTGTCGGTCGAGTCGTTCTCTGAGGGTGGCCCCCGAAGGGCTGTGGCGATGCATAGGAGTTAAAAAGCTCTGCATGTCCTCCATCAACAACACGTCTGTAAAGCATCCTGTCCTTGCCGTCGTGGGAGTCGTAGGATTACTTTCACCTCTTCCCCTGTTAGATTCCCGTTGTGCTGTGACATCACCCTTATACGCTGTGTAAAGCATACTTTTTAATTTATTTTGGAACTGATGCATCCTTTCCGACTTGCGGTAATTCGGTAAAATTTCAGGCACTTTATGCTTATACCTGGGGTCTAGTAGCGTGGACACCCAGTACAGGTCGTTCTCCTTCAGTTTTTTTATACGAGGGTCACTTAACAGGCACGACAGCATGAAAGACCCCACTTGCACAAGGTTGGATGCCGAGCTACTCATGTCCCGTTCCTCGTCCTCAGTGATCTCACTGCAGGTATCTTCTTCCCCCCAGCCACGTACAACACCACGGGTACACTTACACTACTATTAAACAAGATATGAGTGGTGGCACTGGGCAAGTGGACCCAGTATAAGCTGTGAGTCTGAAACAAAAAAGCAGACTGATGTTTCACAGTCCAAAATGTTTTTTTGGTTTTTAAATGTACACTTACACTACTATTAAACAAGATATGAGTGGTGGCACTGGGCAAGTGGGCACAGTATACGCTGTGAGCCTGACACAAAAAAGCAGACTGATGTTTCACAGTCCAAAAAGTTTTAATTTTTTTAAATGTCCACTTACACTACTATTAAACATGATATGAGTGGTGGCACTGGACAAGTGGGCCCAGTATAAGCTGTGAGCCTGACACAAAAAAAAAGCAAACTGATGTTTCACAGTCCAAAAAGTTTTTTTTTGTTTTTGTTATGTGATAAAAATTCTATACATAAGAGAAAATACTGATTATAGCGTCCGCACTGTATTGTATACTATATGTTCTATGTAACCATTAGAGTGTAGGTTGTATTAAATTAGATTAAATTCAATGTTCCCCATTGATATCAATGGGGAACATTGAATTTAATCTAATTTAATACAACCTACACTCAGTATTTTCTCTTATGTATAGAATTTTTATCACATAATATGTTAATCATGTCCGTTTATTAGGCCATCTTGTATAGGATGCTAACTCTCAATCTATATAATAATATCTAATATCTTACATGTATCAAATAAAAGTGTAGTACTGTTGTTTAGGTCTAGGGAATTAAGGGTTAATTACTCTTTAAATTTGTGGAGTGTGGGCGTGCTTTGTATATACCTTTTGTCCAATTGTATTGTATCACTGATTTTTTAAGAATGCATTCACCTGCATGACACCTATAGCTATGATTACGGCTGCGTGCCGAAACATGTAAGCTTTGGTGACACGCTCACACACCTCTCCTGTTTATGCTGTTTGTTTGCCTATTTGGCGTTTTAACTGAGCCCAATAAACTTGGATTTTATTTTGCACAAAAGCTGGATCCTGCCTTCTTTGTGACTTTTTGCCTTCACACCAGCATTTGGATCTGCTTAAGCCTCTGTGTACCTGTAACCTGTTGTTAACCCGGGTGAAGAGTGAGCACCGCCCCCCGACCGGAGATTCCCGTTACGTCACGACTGACATCAGACGACGCGCTTGGTAAGACAGAAACGCTGCTAAAGCCGTATGTGAGTGCCGGATGATTCTTGGAGCTACCAGCCCATCGATATACTTTCGACTTGACCGTGTAGGTCTCCCGGCAGTCCAGAGCTCTGATACCGAAGGTTCATACAAGTAAGGGGGCGGCTGGAGCTCATATGGGGTAAGTCCCGGACACAACATTAAAAGTTTGCCATGCATGTTTGTGTACAATTTAGTCTGCATGTTTGAAGAGTATCTCCCACTCCTCCTATAACACTGTAAATACATTTATACATATATAAATACATATTTACATTAGTGATGTCGCAAACTTAAAATTTTTCCGTTCGCTAACGGGGCGAACCGCCATTGACTTCAATAGGCAGGCGAATTTTAAAACCCACAGGGACTCTTTCTGGCCACAATAGTGATGGAAAAGTTGTTTTAAGGGTACTAACACCTGGACTGTGGCATGCCGGAGGGGGATCCATGGCAAAACTCCCACGTAAAATTTCATAGTTGATGCAGAGTCTGGTTTTAATCCATAAAGGGCATAAATCACCTAACATTCCTAAATTGTTTGGAATAACGTGCTTTAAAACATCAGGTATGATTTTGTATCGATCAGGTAGTGTAAGGGTTACGCCCGCTTCACAGTGACAGACCAAACTCCCCGTTTAACGCACCGCAAACAACCGCAAACAGTCCATTTGCACAACCACAAACTCCCCATTTGCACAAGGTTGGATACCAAGCTAGCCATGTCCCGTTCCTTGTCCTCACTGATGTCATTGAAGGTCTCTTCCTCCACCCAGCCACGTACAACACCAAGGGTCCCCGAAAGGTGACAACAAGCCCCCTGGGACGCCTGCTGTGTTTGGTCTTCCACCTCCTCAAAGCCACCTTCCTCCTCTGACTCCTCTTCTTCAGACTCCTCTCTCTGCGTTGCCTCTCTCTGCGTTATTATAAGGTGTGTTAAGTAGTATTATTCCTATCAGTTTAATCCCTGTTCCGTCCCCTATCAGGGGACGTGTATATGGCATGGATTTTAAGAACCGGGAGATGGAAAAAGATGCTTGGTCAGTCCTCCTACTTCAAATTTGGGGCACTGGCGCGTGGCAATCTAATGTGCCACCAGATAGGAGTGGTGTGTTAAGTAGTACTATTCCTATCAGTTTAATCCCTGTTATGTGCCTTTTTTTTGGTTTGGTTTTTGAAGCCACAGTGCTGCACCAGAGGCCAGAAAAATTAGACATGTACACATGCCTGAAAAATTAGGTATTGTTGCAGCCGCTGCTGTAGCAGCGGCCAGAAAGATTGATGTTTGTTTCCCAGGCAGAATGTGCCCTAAAACATTGCGGCTTGAACCCTAGTTGGTGGCGGATAAGTCACGCAAGTCATCTGGCATTCGAAGATAAAATACAGCAGCGTGTGGACCATTTTTAGCCCAAGGCAGCTCATCTCATCAGGCCTTTTTTACTCGAATGTATCGCCCAATGTCAGTCCCTTTGGGATCCATCCCTCATTCATCTTAATAAAGGTGAGGTAATCTAGACTTTTTTGACCTAGGCGACTTCTCTTCTCAGTGACAATACCTCCTGCTGCACTGAAGGTCCTTTCTGACAGGACACTTGAAGCGGGGCAGGCCAGAAGTTCTATCGCAAATTGGGATAGCTCAGGCCACAGGTCAAGCCTGCACACCCAGTAGTCAAGGGGTTCATCGCTCCTCAGAGTGTCGAGATCTGCAGTTAAGGCGAGGTAGTCTGCTACCTGTCGGTCGAGTCGTTCTCTGAGGGTGGCCCCCGAAGGGCTGTGGCGATGCATAGGCGTTAAAAAGCTCCGCATGTCCTCCATCAACAACACGTCTGTAAAGCATCCTGTCCTTGCCGTCGTGGGAGTCGTAGGATTACTTTCACCTCTTCCCCTGTTAGATTCCCGTTGTGCTGTGACATCACCCTTATACGCTGTGTAAAGCATACTTTTTAATTTATTTTGGAACTGATGCATCCTTTCCGACTTGCGGTAATTCGGTAAAATTTTAAGGCACTTTATGCTTATACCGGGGGTCTAGTAGCGTGGACACCCAGTACAGGTCGTTCTCCTTCAGCTTTTTTATACGAGGGTCACTTAACAGGCACGACAGCATGAAAGACCCCACTTGCACAAGGTTGGATGCCGAGCTACTCATGTCCCGTTCCTCGTCCTCAGTGATCTCACTGCAGGTATCTTCTTCCCCCCAGCCACGTACAACACCACGGGTACACTTACACTACTATTAAACAAGATATGAGTGGTGGCACTGGGCAAGTGGACCCAGTATAAGCTGTGAGCCTGAAACAAAAAAGCAGACTGATGTTTCACAGTCCAAAAAGTTTTTTTTGTTTTTAAATGTACACTTACACTACTATTAAACAAGATATGAGTGGTGGCACTGGGCAAGTGGGCACAGTATACGCTGTGAGCCTGACACAAAAAAGCAGACTGATGTTTCACAGTCCAAAAAAGTTTTAATTTTTTTAAATGTACACTTACACTACTATTAAACAAGATATGAGTGGTGGCACTGGGCAAGTGGGCCCAGTATAAGCTGTGAGCCTGACACAAAAAAAAGCAAACTGATGTTTCACAGTCCAAAAAAAGTTTTTTTTGTTTTAAATGTACACTTACACTACTATTAAACAAGATATGAGTGGTGGCACTGGGCAAGTGGGCACAGTATACGCTGTGAGCCTGACACAAAAAAGCAGACTGATATTTCACAGTCCAAAAAAGTTTTAATTTTTTTTAAATGTACACTTACACTACTATTAAACAAGATATGAGTGGTGGCACTGGGCAAGTGGGCACAGTATAAGCTGTGAGCCTGACACAAAAAAGCAGACTGATGTTTCACAGTCCAAAAAGTTTTTTTTGTTTTTAAATGTACACTTACACTACTATTAAATAAGATATGAGTGGTGGCACTGGGCAAGTGGGCCCAGTATAAGCTGTGAGCCTGACACAAAAAAGCAGACTGATGTTTCACAGTCCAAAAAGTTTTTTTTGTTTTTAAATGTACACTTACACTACTATTAAACAAGATATGAGTGGTGGCACTGGGCAAGTGGGCACAGTATACGCTGTGAGCCTGACACAAAAAAGCAGACTGATGTTTCACAGTCCCAAAAGTTTTTATTTTTTTAAATGTACTCTTACACTACTATTAAACAAGATATGAGTGGTGGCACTGGGCAAGTGGGCACAGTATACGCTGTGAGCCTGACACAAAAAAGCAGACTGATGTTTCACAGTCCAAAAGGTTTTTATTTTTTTAAATGTACACTTACACTACTATTAAACAAGATATGAGTGGTGGCACAGGGCAAGTGGGCCCAGTATAAGCTGTGAGCCTGACACAAAAAAGCAGACTGATGTTTCACAGTCCAAAAAGTTTTTTTGTTTTTAAATGTACACTTACACTACTATTAAAAAAGATATGAGTGGTGGCACTGGGCAAGTGGGAACAGTATACGCTGTGAGCCTGACACAAAAAAGCAGACTGATGTTTCACAGTCCAAAAAGTTTTTTGTTTTTAAATTTACACTTCTGTTACACCAGATATGAGTGGTAGCACTGGGCAAGTGGGCACAGTATACGCTGTGAGCCTGGCACACACGCTGGCAGGTAGACAACTGCAATTAGATTACACAAGCAGACTGATGTTTCACAGTCAAAAAAGTTTTTTTTTTTAAATTTACACTACTGTTACACCAGATATGAGTGGGGCCACTGGGTAAGTGGGCACAGTATACGCTGTGAGCCTGGCACACACGCTGGCAGGCAGACAACTGCAATTAGATTACACAAGCAGACTGATGTTTCACAGTCAAAAAAGGTTTTTTTTTAAATTTACACTACTGTTACAGCAGATATGAGTGGTGGCACTAGGCAAGTGGGCCTGGCACACACGCTGGCAGGCAGGCAACTGCAATTAGATTACACAAGCAGACTGATGTTTCACAGTCAAAAAAGTTTTTATTTTTTTAAATGTACACTTACACTACTATTAAACAAGATATGAGTGGTGGCACTGGGCAAGTGGGCCCAGTATAAGCTGTGAACCTGACACAAAAAAGCAGGCTGATGTTTCACAGTCCAAAAAGTTTTTTTTGTTTTTAAATGTACACTTACACAACTATTAAACAAGATATGAGTGGTGGCACTGGGCAAGTGGGCACAGTATACGCTGTGAGCCTGGCATACACGCTGGCAGGCAGACAACTGCAATTAGATTACACTAGCAGACTGATGTTTCACAGTCAAAAAAGTTTTTATTTTTTTAAATGTACACTTACACTACTATTAAACAAGATATGAGTGGTGGCACTGGGCAAGTGGGCCCAGTATAAGCTGTGAACCTGACACAAAAAAGCAGGCTGATGTTTCACAGTCCAAAAAGTTTTTTTTTGTTTTTAAATGTACACTTACACAACTATTAAACAAGATATGAGTGGTGGCACTGGGCAAGTGGGCACAGTATACGCTGTGAGCCTGACACAAAAAAGCAGACTGATGTTTCACAGTCCAAAAAGTTTTTTGTTTTTAAATTTACACTACTGTTACACCAGATATGAGTGGTGGCACTGGGCAAGTGGGCACAGTATACGCTGTGAGCCTGGCACACACGCTGGCAGGCAACTGCAATTAGATTACACTAGCAGACTGATGTTTCACAGTCCAAAAATTTTTTTTTTTTTGAAATTTACACTACTGTTACACCAGATATGAGTGGTGGCACTGGGCAAGTGGGCCTGGCACACACGCTGGCAGGCAGGCAGGCAACTGCAATTAGATTACACTAGCAGACTGATGTTTCACAGTCAAAAAAGTTTGTTTTTTTTAAATTTACACTACTGTTACACCAGATATGAGTGGTGGCACTGGGCAAGTGGGCCCGGCACACACGCTGGCAGGCAGGCAACTGCAATTAGATTACACAAGCAGACTGATGTTTCACAGTCAAAAAAGTTTTTTTTTTTAAATTTACACTACTGTTACACCAGATATGAGTGGTGGCACTGGGCAAGTGGATTGGCAGGCAGGCAAATGCAATTAGATTACACAGGGAACATTTTTAAAAAAAAAAATTATGTTCTAGCCCTAAAAAGGGCTTTTTGGGGTGCTGTCCTTACAGCAGGGATCAGATGAGTCCTTCAGGACTGTAGTGGACACTGAATACACTAGCCTAGCTATCAATTTCCCTATTAAATCACCAGCAGCTACACTGTCCCTCCTCTCACTAACAATGAAGCTTCCGAATGAATCTAAAATGGCTGCTGTCCCGGAGCTGGGAGGGTCTGGGAGGGAGGGTCTGCTGCTGATTGGCTGGAATGTGTCTGCAGACTGAGATACAGGGTCAAAGTTTACTCAATGATGACGAATAGGGGGCGGATCGAACATCGCATATGTTCGCCCGCCCCGCCGAACGTGAACATTCTATGTTCACCGGGAACTATTTGACGGCAAACTATTCGCGACATCACTTATGTACATATTTATAAACAGATATATATAAATATATACAGTATATATATTTATATACATACATATGCATCTTTAGACTTGTATATATATATATATATATATATATATGTATCTCTATGTTAAAGTCCTTTGCCTGCCTTTTTTTTTTTTCTCACACCTGAGATCTCATATCTTTGAGCCTTTATAACTTTTTTGTGCAATATTTTTTTTGATACTTCTTATCAGTGTTATTATGACTGTAACTGTACTTTTACATGTCATTTTGAGGTGTTTTAAGTGTAACAATTAACCAGAGCTCTGAGGTCGCGCTAACCAGATGCGCATAACCTTCAAGTGATCACCTTTACTTTCAACTTGTAATACGCACGCTACTTCTGACATGTGCAAACAGGCGCGATAAACCCTATATCGCTCATGTACAAACGATAATGCACCACTTGCAATCTGGTAAAAGTAAGGGTTTTTAGACTTATCAAAAACAACTTGATTTTCTATTTGTAACATGTTTAGTTCATTTTGGAATAATAAAAAAATTGAAACGTCTATATTTTTATTAAAAAGGAGGATGCATACGATTCAAACTATACAAATATGGCTCTTTCTAATCATCATTTTAGAAAGGGTATTTTAAGATGTCACAATCTTTAAGTGTTTTTACACTCTAGGTGCAATTTCACACATAATTCTCAGCACAAATGAACGTGTAAAATAGCGAATCAACCTGAAATAGAAAGTAGCAAGAAAAGATACACAACCGTCTAACTATCGTGTGCCCGCGGTTCTCATCAGAAATATAGGGCAGTAACAGTTATCCTGCAAGACAGAATGGCCTTAACATTACTACAATGGAACCAGCCGGCATGGATAATTAATGTAATTACAATAACGACTTCTCATTATCAGCTGCAGATTTTGTCAGTTTAACATCAAGGCCACAGGAAAGCCCAAATCTGGCTGTTGTATGATAGTTACATAAATCCTAATATCTCAAGTGGTAAACTCTTGCACTCAGTAACATTATATTGTGCTGTTCCCACTATATTAAAGGATATATTGTAGTGACAATATATGCTCTTATGTGTTAGATCATGTAATGTTTGCCCTACTCACTAGACATGCGCAGCAGGGAAACATTCGATTCGGCCAAATCTTTTAGAACAAATATTCAGGAAAATCAGTTTCCTCAAATATTCGTCTGCTACTGTATTCAATATTTATTTAGTTTTAAATGAAACAAATACTGAATATTTGTAAAACATTTACATTGGTTTTTGTCAATGTTCCTTTGCTAAAGGTGAATAATATCACCTGTAGCGTTACTGGAGAGCCACCCTAATCCCAACTCTACTAGCTAGAGCCCCATGTCGCGCGAATAGGAATCTTACGGCTAGATTACGAGTTGTGCGTTAGGCTGAAAAAGCAGCGTTAACAGGTCCTAACGCTGCTTTTTCCCTACCGCTGCTATTACGAGTCTTGCAGGTTTAGGGGCACTGCACACTTCTTTGGCCTTACCGCAAAACGACTTACGTAAACTTCGTAAAGTCTTTTTTCTATGGGACTTCCATAGCGCTGATATTATGAGTCTGTCCTGGGAGGCCAAAAAGTGAGCGGTACACCCTCTAGCTCCAAGATCCGTAACGCATTTTAAAGTCAGTAGTTAAGAGTTTTATGGTACAACGCCATAACATAAAACTCATAACTAAAGTGCTAAAAAGTACACTATTATCCATAAACTACCTATTAACCCCTAAACCGAGGCCCTCCCGCATCGCAAACACTAGTTAAATATTATTAACCCCTAATCTGCCGCTCCGGACATCGCCGCCACTATAATAAACATATTAACACGTAAACCGCCGCACTCCCGCCTCGCAAACACTAGTTAAATATTATTAACCCCTAATCTGCCGTCCCTAACATCACCGCCACCTACCTACATTTATTAACCCCTAATCTGCCGCCCCAATGTCGCCGCCACTATACTAAATGTATTAACCCCTAAACCTAAGTCTAACCCTAACACCCCCTAACTTAAATATAATTACAATAAATCTTAATAAAAATTAATATTACCTAAATAATTCCTATTTAAAACTAAATACTTACCTATAAAATAAACCCTAAGATAGCTACAATATAACTAATAGTTACATTGTATCTAGCTTAGGGATTATTTTTATTTTACAGGCAAGTTTGTATTTATTTTAACTAGGTACAATAGTTATTAAATAGTTATTAACTATTTAATAACTACCTAGCTAAAATAAATACAAAAGTACCTGTAAAATAAAACCTAACCGAACTTACAATAACACCTAACCTAACCCTACAATTAAATAAATTAACTAAATTAAAAACAATTAAATAAATTAAATTAAATTAGCTAAAGTACAAAAACCCCCCCACTAAATTACAGAAAATAATAAACAAATTACAAGATATTTAAACTAATTACACCTAATCTAATAGCCCTATCAAAATAAAAAAAAGCCCCCCCCAAAATAAAAAAACCCTAGCCTAAACTAAACTACCAATAGCCCTTAAAAGGGCCTTTTGCGGGGCATTGCCCCAAAGAAATCAGCTCTTTTACCTGTTAAAAAAAATACAAACATCCCCCCTAACAGTAAAACCCACCAACCAACCAACCACCCAAAATAAAACCCTAACTAAAAAAAACCCTAAGCTCCCCATTGCCCTGAAAAGGGCCCTTTGGATGGGCATTGCCCTTAAAAGGGCAGTTAGCTCTTTTGCGGCCCAAACCCTAATCTAAAAAATAAAACCCACCCAATACTCCCTTAAAAAAACCTAACACTAACCCCCTGAAGATCGACTTACTGTTCTGAAGACCGGACATCCATCCTCAAGGAAGCGGCAGAAGTCTTCATCCAACCGGGCCGAAGTCCTCAACGAAGTCAGGAGAACTCTTCATCCAAGCCGGACGAAGTGGTCCTCCAGATGGGCAGAAGTCTTCATCCAGACGGCATCTTCTATCTTCATCCATCTGACGCGGAGCGGCTCCATCTTTAAGACATCCGACGCGGAGCATCCTCTTCATCTGGAGTCTTCTTACTGAATGACGGTTCCTTTAAGTGACGTCATCCAAGATGGCGTCCCTTAGATTCCGATTGGCTGATAGAATTCTATCAGCCAATCGGAATTAAGGTAGAAAAAATCCTATTGGCTGATGCAATCAGCCAATAGGATTGAAGTTCAAACCTATTGGCTGTTCCAATCAGCCAATAGAATGCAAGCTCAATCCTATTGGCAATGGGGAGCTTAGTTTTTTTTAGACAGTATTTTATTTGGGGGGTTGGTTGTGTGGGTGGTGGGTTTTACTGTTGGGGG
The DNA here is from genome assembly GCF_027579735.1 of Bombina bombina. NCBI lineage: Eukaryota > Metazoa > Chordata > Amphibia > Anura > Bombinatoridae > Bombina > Bombina bombina. The sequence goes on along the minus strand of NC_069499.1, from coordinate 30,563,208 downwards.
GGTTGTTTGTATTTTTTTTTACAGGTAAAAGTGCTGATTACTTTGGGGCAATGTCCCGCAAAAGGCCCTTTTAAAGGCTATTGGTAGTTTAGTTTAGGCTAGGGGTTTTTTTTATTTTGGGGGGGCTTTTTTATTTTGATAGGGCTATTAGATTAGGTGTAATTAGTTTAAATATAATGTAATTTGTTTATTATTTTCTGTAATTTAGAGTTTGTTTGTTTGTTTTTGTACTTTAATGTATTTAATTGTTTTTAATTTAGTTAATTTATTTAATTGTAGGGTTAGGTTAGGTGTTATTGTAACTTAGGTTAGGTTTTATTTTACGGGTACTTTTGTATTTATTTTAGCTAGATAGTTATTAAATAGTTAATAACTATTGTACCTAGTTAAAATAAATACAAACTTGCCTGTAAAATAAAAATAAACCCTAAGATAGCTACAATGTAACTATTAGTTAGATTGTAGCTAGCTTAGGGTTTATTTTATAGGTAAGTATTTAGTTTTAAATAGGAATTATTTAGCTAATAATATTAATTTTTATTAAGATTTATTGTAATTATATTTAAGTTAGGGGGTGTTAGGGTTAGACTTAGGTTTAGGGGTTAATTTTAGTATAGTGACGGCAACATTGGGGGCGGCAGATTAGGGGTTAATAAGTGTAGGTAGGTTGCGGCGACATTGGGGGCGGCAGATCAGGGGTTAATAAATATAATGTAGGTGTCTGCGATGTTGGGGGCAGCAGATTAGGGGTTAATACATATAATGTAGGTGGCGGCGGTTTCCGTAGCGGCAGATTAGGGGTTAATAAGTATAATGTAGATGTCGGGGCGGCAGATTAGGGGTTAATAAGTGTAAGATCAGGGGTGTTTAGACTCGGGGTTCATGTTAGGGTGTTAGGTGTAAACATACATTTTATTTCCCCATAGGAATCAATGGGGCTGCGTTACTGAGTTTTACGCTGCTTTTTTGCAGGTGTTAGATTTTTTCTCAGCCGCCTCTCCCCGTTGATTCCTATGGGGAAATCGTGCACAAGCACGTACGATCAGATACACCGCTAACTTAAGCAGCGCTGGTATTGGAGTGCGGTAAGGAGCACAATTTTGCTTAACGCTCAATTCTTGCCTTTTAATGCCGGGTTTATAAAAACCCTTAATACCAGCGCTGTAGGTAAGTGAGCGGTGAGAGAGAACTGCTCGTTAGCACCGCATAGCCTCTAACGCAAAACTCGTAATCTAGCCGATAATGTGGTGAATACCAAGGCCTGTGTTTTGCTAAGTCTAGTCCCATTTAAATTATACAATGCCTGTTTATTTTTACTTCCAAAATGTAGAACTTTGCATTTTCCAGTATTTTCCATTTACCTGCCCTTTTTTCCAATTTTTGCAGAGCCCCTTGTAAAGCAGTTTCATCCTGCTCTGACCTAATGACCTTACACAACTTTGTATCATCTGCAAAAATAATAATAATAAAAATATTAAAAAGAACAGTTGCCCAATACTGATCCCTGTGGGACCCCACTGATTACCTTTGTCCAATCTGAGTAGGATCCGTTTTCTACTACTCGTTGCTCCCTGTCTTTTATCCAGTTATTTATCCATGAGCTAACATTTTCAGTTATCCCCAGCCCATTAATTTTGTAGATTAATCTCTCATGTGGCACTGTATCAAACGCCTTTGCAAAATCCAAGTATGTCACATCAACTGATTCCCCTTTATCTAAATGTTATTTACTTCCTTGTATAATCTAATTAGATTAGTTTGACATGTACTATTTCACATAAAACCATGCTGATTTACACAAATATACATCAATAATGATCCCTTATGATCCCTTCAAGTATCTTCCCCGCTACTGATGTTAGATTAACTGGTCTATAGCTGCCTGAGGATAATGAGTGTTGAAAAATTAAGAAAAGAGGTTTGGCCATAACAGTGCTAAATTCCCTTAAAACCCTTGGATTTATTCCACATGTCCAGTTTTATCCTTATATTTTCTAGAGATAACCCAGTTATTGGTATGGGCTTGTATGTTTGTTTGCTTCAGTGTATCTCCCATTGGTTCTGTATTGTATATACTGATGAATAGAAACTGGTTTAGTACCTCAGCTTTCTCCCTATCACTGCTAATAATGCTTCCCTTTTCTTTAATGTACCTATATTTTACTACTTAGATTTTTTGCCGTTTATGTACTTAAAAAACATTTTAGGGTTTGACTTTAAATCCTTTGCAATCAATCTTTCATTTTCAATTTTGGCTAAATTGATTGCTTTTTTTTTTGCATGCTTTCTTACATTCCTTATATACTTGGAATGTTGAGTCTGTACTATTTTCTTTGAATAATTTAAATGCCCTACACTTTTTTCCTGATTTCTCCTTAACACATTTTTATTTAACTACATTGGCTTGGTTGTATTGTTGATGTGTATATTTGTTTAACACAATTTTAAATGTTTTTCATTTATCCTCTGTATTTATATGGTATTTGACGATTTCATTAAATCATTGAATTTTGCATTCTTAAAATGAAAAAGTCTCTGTTGAAACCTAGTAACACTGCTTATGGAAAGTGATTTCAAATGTGACAATGTTATGATCACTGTTACCCAAATGTTGATAGCACTAAATCCAATTTAGCTTTATTCCTAGTTGGCTCTTCTATTAATTGTGACATGAAGTTTTTGTGAACATTTAAAAATCTATCTTCCTTAGCTGTATTGCTAGTTTCATTGGCCCAGGTTATTTTGGGGTAGTTAAAATCTCCCATAATTACAGCACTGATATTTTAATCAGCCTTTCCTATTTGCATTAGCAGTTGAGTTTCCTCCATGTCACTAATGTTGGGGGGCTTGTAGCATGTTCCTAGTAATATTTTTGTTAGGATTTTTTACCCCACTCTTTATTTCAACCCACAGGGTCTCTACATTATCACCTGTATCATCATAACTATCTTCCCTTATTGTAGTTTTAAGGTCAGGTTTAATATACATGCAGATTCCTCCACCCTTTTTATTACTCCTATCCCCGCTAAATAAAGTTTAACCCTCTAACTTAACTGCCCAGTCATGTGAACCATCCCACCGACTTTCAGTTATACTGATAATATCATAGTCCCGTTCTGCAACTAAGAGCTCCCACTCCCCCACTTTACCCATCATGCTTCTTGCATTTGCTGTCATACATTGCTCTTTCACTCATTCATTGAGATATTCTAGGTGTGTCATATTCACAGACTAATCTGTCTGTTCTATTATGTTTGTACTGACCCCCCTTCCCTAGATTAAAAAATGATCTAAAGGTGCTACCAACCTTTCCCCTAACACACCTGCACCCATGCCATTCAGGTGCAATCCATCCTTACTGTACGAATTTTACCCAAACGAATAGTCAGCTAAGTGTTTTAAAAAGTCAAATCCCTCATTTTTACATCATGTTTTTAACCAGAAATTAACTGCATTTCAGATTCTATTTGTATCTCCCTTTAAATGGACATTGAACTCAAACTGTAACTCCCATTAATTTAGTTAATTGGAATGATACAATAAATAATATACCTTCATTATTTATGTTGTTTATCAAATAGTTTTGTATGCGAGTGGGATTTCCTATTCCATGTTGCCATTTCTTCAAAAGAGAACATTTTCAGTGCTAAAAGGGTAAGGTAGAATGGACCGATCTTTTATAACAGCATCCCGTCCAAGCGCCCCAGAATGCAGGGTTGTCATGAGAGGTCTGACCCTCCCACAACTTCCCCCATGAGGGCAAATGTTTTGGTTTGCTGGGACTGTTCCAACTTTGCAAAACCCATGACATGCCTGATTGCAAACCATGATAGACCCATGTGGTCACGATATGGCTAACCACAAGACAACTTAGGGTTACCGGTCTCCCTCAACTCCCTGTCCCAGAAAGCATTTAGAAAATGTTAAGAGTTATGTAAGAGGGGCAGTTGGGAAGTATGTAGTTATTTGCATGTGATTTTGTTTATACTTCTTTCTACAGATACATATGGAAAACTGTCTCTTTTAAACTCCGCCGGCCATGAAATGTCACGCTGCAAAACATCTATTCGTAGAGGTCAACCAAACCCTGTCTACAAGGAAACCTTCATCTTCCAGGTTGCCCTCTTCCAGCTTACTGATGTCACATTAATGATTTCAATCTACAACCGACGCACCATGAAAAGGAAGGAGATGATTGGATGGATTTCGCTTGGACAAAACAGTAGCGGAGAAGAAGAACAAAATCATTGGCTAGAAATGAAAGAATCGAAAGGACAACAGGTCTGCAGGTGGCACACCCTTCTGGAGTCATAGGGCCACCTATAGTACAGAATATAGCAAGAAAATTGTTCATTTGATACCCAAAGAATGGACATGTGTTCTTGCGTCGACTTATCATACGTGTTCAGCACAAGGGGAATTGAAAGGCAAAATAGTTCTTTGAATCTAAAAGAGGGTATTTAAAAAAAAACATCTTTTTAAACCAAAGTCCTTGTGCTGAATTAAGATTGTTTTTATGTTTATAGATTTGTGTTCCTGTTGTTTTTTCCTATTAGCCAATAATAATATATACTGCCGTATCAGGTAAAAAAAACCTTGCATTTCCTGGTAGTTTCAATATAATTGTAATCATCTATTGCTTTACATTTTTTTGAAGAAGAAAAAGTAATTGCCGCTCTTGCATGTTCATGGGACCCAGTCCAATCCATTAATTACATAGTAACATAGTAGATGGGGTTGAAAAAAGACAGAAGTCTATTGAGTTCAAGCTAAACAATTAAGTATGCAGTGCAAAATCTTTATAATTTTATTTTTTTATTTTTGTTGCTTTTCTACAGTATTCCAATCCATTAGATGTACCACCAATCAAGTTAGTTACACTGCCTAATTATGTATAAAATATAAGAAACAAGCTTTTTGCTAGATCTACACATAAGCAAAAGATACAAGAATACAAAACATGGTAGCTGATTGATTCAATATAGATTATGTGCTCCATGCATGAGGGCAGGTTCGCACATGTAAGCCGTCTTCTCGCAATGTAAGATGCATCGGTCATTAGACCGCTGCTTCTTACACTCTTCGCCACCTCTGCGGTGGTGAAGAGAAATCATCACAAACTCACTTGCTCGGGGTGATTGACAAATTCTTCTCTCGCGTGATTGGCTGTGCAAGAGAAGGGGCGGGCATTACACACTCAACTGATGATAATGATGCATACAGGCCAACGGATGAACAGTTCCGCTACCCGTATGCAGTAAAGGCGTGCGGACAACTACTCAAGTTGAGAAGTTTGTCGTCCGTACGCTTCTTCATACATGGGGGTCATATAACTGCAGTTTCATTTATGATATATGCAATTAATATCATGTCATCGTGAGTAATTTTAAAATTATTTTTTTCAAAATGTCCAAACATCATTATAAATAAATATTCTGATCATATTTAATTTGCATTACAAGCTTTTAATGATAACTATTTTCCAAGAAGAATTTCTGCATGATGCGGGTAAGAGATATAATTCTCTAACGAAAAGATTAATGTAAAAAATCAGCACAAAAAGTGCTTAATCACCGCCATCCTCTTCTCCTCAAGGAGAGAGAACGGATAAAAGAAAAGTTAAGCTCCCGCTTTCCTGACCGATAAGATAAGGTGGATAATAAACTGATAAAACATTTTGTTCTGCATTTATTGAGAGTTTCGTGCACCAAGTATACACTACCTGTTCCTCTCAGGAGGCTCCGACTTTAAAATGTAGCCATTTATTTATCCTAATTTTTATAGTACCAACTTTCTTTTGTCACCATAGGAAATAAGCATCCCTAGAAATCTTAAACATTGAAACAAATATCCTTTAACAGTAGCCATGAAATTCTTTTTGTAAAAATAAAGCACAATTGTTGTTCAAGTATCCAAGGCTGCTGGTCTCGCCAAATCTAAAAAGTGTTTTCTGATAGAACGGAATACTGGTGAGGGGTTTCAGTACAAAGTATCAAACAGGCTTTTTGCCCCATGAAGTAAATGAACAACAAATAGAAAACCATTATTTCTTATGGATTGGAATGATTTCAAAAGGACATTAAACACCTGTTGCCTTTATGTAAACACTGTGCTTATCTCACGCTCACTAGAAAGACCAAAAGGCAAATTCTGTAACCTGCCGATGCAAATCAAGCAGCTGGTTTAGGAAATTGACAGCATTGTGAAAACCTAGGTTACAGATTTTGCTTTGTGAACTCTCCAGTGAGCAAAAGCACAATGTTTTACATTCAAGCACAAGTGTTTATTAAACCTTTTTAAACTAAAGATGCCCCACTCTGATCCCAACCAAATTTCAATCATAGATTTGTAATAAAATGAATAAATAAAACATTTAGAGGTCAATTGAGCTGTAAGACATCACAGCCTAAAACTACATCTCAGAATTCTAGTTAGAGAATGTAAATGTATGCCCCTCCCCCACGGAACCCAATGGTAGAAAATGTTGCCTTTTGTGCTCCTATAAGGACTTTTTTTTTATTTTCTAATAAATAATTTAATACATTTGTAGCCAGCATAGCTGTCAGACATGCCAGGTTTTTTTTGTAGCATGAACTTTTCCTATGTTTCACGTGTTCTATAACTATAATGCAATTACATGTAAACAGTGCTGTTAGCTCTATAATTCATTGCTACATTTTGCCCAGAATTGTCTTTCAAATTCACTGCAGATACAAACGTTAAAGGGACAGTACACCTAAAATTTTATTTCAGTGCTTTAAAAGCATTCAACACAACTATAGAAGGCGAACCTCCAACTCTGCTTAAATAATTCCAGTAGCTAGGTTTACACACTTTTGGGTCTTCTTCACTGCCCTGTACAACCAACCCCCCATGCCAACCTTTTTTTTAAAAGGTAGGGGGTGCTATATCACCCACCCCATAGGCTAAATACATTCTGCACACAACTATAATTAAAGATACAACTCAGCATACAACCTAAATCAAAATTTTAGGATGTCCCTTTAAAGGGACTTAAAGTACATTTTTTAATTATTCATTAGAAATTGTTCACTACATCACTACAGATACTACATACAAAATACATGTTTTAAAAAAACTTATAGCCTGTCATTTTGTTAGAAAATTACATGTTGTTTTGTAGTCCTGGGCCACAGCTATTAAAAAGTTATTTGAATGATTTGTTAGGGATAGATATAAATATGCTCCTACACACATCAAGCAATCACTGTGCAGCACAAAGGAATGTCCTTGGAATGCACTCCCTGCTTTAGCGGACCATTAAACACAGTAGAAAAGCATAATAAAAAATAATTTTTAAAATTAGTAGAAATGTTTTTTTCTGACAAATTTCAAAGTCAGTTCAATGTTTTTCCCACTGTGTCATGTGACAGCCATCAGCCAATCACAAGATGTATATAAGTATGTTCTGTGAATTCTTGCACAAAAGACTGTAAATATTTCGATAATGGAAGTGAATTGGAAAGTTGTTTTAAATTGTGTTCTCTGTTTGAGTAATGAAAGTTTTATTTTCACTTTAGTGTTCATTTAAGGGGGAATGCAAACAGTAGGTAAATTACAGAAAAAGCAGACAAAACAATTTATGAAAGTGCATTGCAAAGTAGTTTTTTTAAATTATGAATAAGTAAACATTTTATAAGGAAGGAAATTTTGAGTTTAATGTCCCTTTAATTGTACTTACTCTCATACAGTGAAACAGAACTGCACAGATTATTGCATGAAACACAAACTTGTCTTTTATGCAAGTATTTTTACTTGGAATGACTTTGATACCAGTTTAAACTGAAGTATATATTTTCTTGAGCATGAAAAGCAATAAAAACTTTGCTGTAAAATGATTCTTATTTATGTCACAAGTCAAGTTTTTTCTTGAAGCATTGACAAAATAATATGTAATAGAGGGAACAAGTGATGATATGTAGGGCAATAAATATACTCAGCCACTGTTGGGGTTCTTGGCACAAAAGGATTAAATTACTGATCTATGTGTGTTAAATTATGTTTTCTGTAATACAGGTGGTGAGAGTTCATGATCCATTACTCCTGGGAACTAATACCCAGAGCAGATAACTCAGAAACTCTTTCAGCAGAAGAGATAGCCAAAAGTATAGATTCCTTTATATTTTGCCTTACGCTAAATGTAATTTTATTCATACAGAGGTAATTGCAATACCACATTATATACCTAGGTTATCTATATTATATTTATGTGAGTAATGTGGTTTACTTGTAAGCGGTATGCACGATTCATGAAGTAAGCTAGTACGTTTTTATAAATGAGGAATAACACCTGGACTCTCCTTCAATAAATATTATACAGTGGTTGTAGAGCAATGTTGCTAGAATGTTAGTGGACCTCTAGTTTATTTATTTGTATGCTAGCATGACAATACCTATCGAGATTACACCTATATATAAACCCATTGAATTTAAGAATTTCCTACTATAATAGAAAGCTTTCCCAGTTACCTGCTAATTTTAGCTAGGTGTATTTCAGCCCCTTAATGCTAATCTTGATTAACGACCTTTATACTTACTCTCGCTGGATTAGAAGTGTATCTCTTGTCTATACCATAAGCCATCCGAAGTTGATAGGAAGTTCTGAGGAGTTCAGCATCCCTCAGTAAACTAGCTCTAGTAAACCCTCCCTACACCAGAAGTATAAGACCCTCCGCACCAAGCCCACCCCCTCTATATAATGAGCCTCCTAGGTCAGGAGGACTACATATGCAAATTCTCTTGTTTATGCCGCAACCGTAGCAACTTCCTTAGCATATAATCTCACAAAACACCATAGTGTTGATTCTACCTACCCTACTTAGCTCAGCAAGACTGATTAATATTACTTACCAACTGAGTCTACAATCTTTAAAATATTTTTTAAGCTGCCTTCTTTGAAGCTATTAAGATCAGGAATGGGCCCAAAAGTGACCCACTGTGCCAGTTTGAAGGCCTCGCTACAGACTTTATTAAAACTAAAACCTGAGGTTTAGATAACGGGACCCCCACATACTGATGACACCGCTACATACTGATCAGGTAGGCTTGGAGAGTGCATAACAGTCCTCATCAGCTGCTCTTTGTAAGCGTAATAATGGAGATGAGCAATGGTGTCTCTCGACTTATTAGGGGGAATGTTCTTTCAACCCTGTGAATGTGGTCAATCCGATTGGCATCTCCTACCATTGGGCCTAGGATAGCAGAAAAGAGAAACTGTGCATATTTCTCCAAGTCTCGTGGGGTAACCTCAGAGATCCTCCGAATGCGAACATTGTTCCGCCAGGAACGGTCCTCCAAGTCTGCAACTTTGTCTTCTAGAGAGGATACGTAATCCTCCAGATTTTGAGTGTAACTGACCCAATTAGCATGATCCACCATTATTATTATTATTATTATTATTATTATAAGTTATTTGTAGAGCGCCAACAGATTCTGCAGCGCTATTAACAAAGGCGGAGTACAAAAAAAAAACAGTTATAGGGTAGAGGGCCCTGCCAAGAGTTGCACTGTTGTAGTCAGCTCTTGAGAAGGTGATCAACAAACAGCTGCCGAAGGATTGGAGGGTTTGGAGCAAGAGAGGGTGGTCAACAGTGTCAAAGGCTGCGGACAGATCAAGGAGAATAAGCAGAGAGAAGTGGCCTTTTGATTTTGCTGTAAGTAGGTCGTTGGTAACCTTAACAATTGCTGTTTCTGTGGAGTGATGGGGACGAAATCCAGATTGCAATGGGTCAAGGAGGGAGTTTAATGTAAAGAAATGGGATAGGCGTGCATAAGCTAGTTTTTTGAGAAGCTTTGATGCAAGAGGGAGGAGGGAAATAGGGCGGTAGTTGGATGGGGAGGTAGGATCAAGGGAAGGTTTTTTTGAGGATAGGTGTGACCAGTGCATGTTTCAGCGATAAGGGAAATATACCGGTGCTGAAGGAGAGGTTGAAAGTGTGTGTGAGTATAGGGGTAAGGGTGGCAGAGAGGGAGGGGAGTAGCTGTGAGGGGATAGGGTCAAGGGGACAGGTAGTGAGGTGAGAGCGCAGTATAAGTGCTGAAACTTCTTCCTCAGTAACAGGGGAGAATGAGCTAAGTTTAAGGTTATGTGGGTTGTGGTTGATTGAGAGCATTTGAGGGGGTGAGAGAATTGAATTATGTTGAGAGCTGATTTAATTTCTGATGGAGTTGATTTTGTTATTGAAGTGGTTGGCAAAGTCTTGAGCTGACAGAGAAGTTGTATTAGGAGGTGGGGGAGGGCGGAGAAGAGTATTGAAAGTGGAGAACAAACATTTTGGGTTTGAAGAAAGATTAGAGATAAGAGTAGAGAAGTAGTGTTGCTTATGGAAATTAAGGGCAGAGTAGTAGGCATTCAAGATAAATTTGTAGTGTTGAAAATCAGCTGAACTCCTAGATTTTCTCCAGTGCCACTCAGCAGTACGGAAACATCTGCGTAGGTATCGTGTCAGAGGAGTATGCCAGGGCTGAGGATGAGTGTTTGATTTCCGAGCTATGGTTAGAGGGGTGAGATTGTCAAGGACGGATGTAAGGGTGGAATTATAGTGGCAGATAGATTGGTCAGGGCATGAAAATGAGGAGAAGAGGAGAGGAGAGGTTTGATGGAATTAGAAAGCTGTTGTTGATCTAATGACGTAATGCTTCTGTGAAGTTTGGTGTGAGGAGCAGAAGGAGGGAGAGTTGTAGGGAGGGATGATATGTTGCAAGTAAGGAGATGGTGGTCAGAAAGAGGAAAGGGGGAGTTTGTGAAGTTTGAGAGGGTGCATCGATAGCTAAAGATCAGGTCAAGGGAGTGACCATCTTTGTGAGTGGGAGAATCAGTCCATTGTGACAAACCAAAAGAGGAAGTGAGTTGCAGAAGTTGTTTTGCAGAGGAGGCAGTGGGATTGTCAAGAGGGATGTTGAAGTCACCAAGAATGAGGGAAGGGGTGTCTGAGGAAAGGAAATAAGGTAGCCAGGCAGCCAAGTGATCTAGAAATTGAGTTGAGGAGCAAGGAGGACGGTATATGACTGCAACACGTATAGAAAGAGGAGAGAATAAGCGAATCATGTGGGTTTCAAATGAAGAAAATGTGAGGGAAGAGATGGGATGTATTTGTTGAAAGGTGCAATGAGAGGAAAGTAAAATACCTACACCACCTCCTTGTCTATTACCAGACCTAGGAGTGTGGCTGAAGTGGAGACCCCCATGTGACAGAGCAGCAGTGGATGCTGTGTCTAGGGGAGAAAGCCAGGTTTCTGTTAGGGCCAGAAGGTTGAGGGAGCGGGAGATAAAGAGGTCATGTATAGAAGTGAGTTTGTTGCAAACAGAGCGAGAGTTCCAAAGTGCACAAGTGAAAGGGGAAGTGGCTTTTGATGCAAGAGGAATGTGAGTAAGGTTGTCAGAGTTTTGTTTTTTGAGTCTGTGGGATGGTACACATGGATGTGCATGGCTAGGCAGTTGTTGGGGACCAGGATTAGGGGAGATGTCGCCAGCAGTTAGTAGAAGCAAGAGGGAGAGTGACATGAGATGAGATACAGGTTTGCAGTAATGAGACTGCTTTTGAGACAAGGTGCAGGCGGGGGAGAGAGTGTTTAGGAATAGGTAAAGTTCATGAGTACAAAAGTAATGTGAGTTTAAGAGAGATGGGCTAATAAACAGTGCAGGTGGAGAGGGAGAAGGAGTAATTGAATAATGTAGTTTGTTATAGAGACAAAAGGCAGCAAAAAGGAATAAGAAGATATTAGGCATTTTTTCAAAAGGGGGAACCAGTTAAACACATAAGACACAGTATTATAGTAGCAATTGCATTTGAAAACAGTAAGGTATATCAAACATAATATTACAAAAGTACTTGCCTTGTGTCTTGCCCCTTGCCCAATCCTTGTTCAATTCTTGTATAATTCTATTGCTATATTGCTAGTGAATCACTTATAAAATGTTCACTTTGAAAATGTGAACATATGTTGTTATAGCAATGCGCATCACTGTGCAATGCACATCTCAGACTGGTGTGAAATATATGCAGGGAGGGCAGTCAGCTGATCACAATCAAAGACAATTGGAAAGGCCAATTGGAAAGTTAGATTCTGGTCTGGTCAGGGTGAGATTTTAAGTAAACAGACAATAAAATTTGGGATCTTCCTGCTTTCTCTCAATGGTATCAGTGCGTTCAGTAACTGACAAGATATCTCTCCTCAGATCCTCAAATGCACTTTCTAGTTTGTCAAATCTCCTTGTTAAAGTTTGATTTGTCTTTCAAACATCAACTGTATGGACTGACAAGTAAGGACAGGAGTTTTTCCCTGACTTCTGCAGGAGGATGTAGGTTGGGTGACACAGGTTTCTATGCGTTCTGTAGCGAAGTCAGGTGAATATGACCCCTCATCCTCAGATCTAGGGGAGTCTCTGTCCCTTTTTGGTTAAAAATGATCCATGACAGTCTTTTTAGCCCCCAGGGTTTTCTTATGTTTTTTCTTTTAAAAACAAAAGCTAAAACACTGCGCTTAAGAAAGAATACTGACTATAAAGCCACAGAGTGTAGGGAGTCTTCTTTAATCCCTATTAAAACACAGAAAGAAACTTTAATGTGTGAAAACACACAAAAGAGTATGAAATCTGAGGCGTGCACAAGAGCTAAATATATGCATTATCTGGCTAACACATAGTATAAAATCAAGTATATTTAATAAAAAATACAAAAATAAAAGGTTTAAAAGCATATACACATAAGAAAGGGGTTAGTACAATACATTAATGTATATACACAAATAGCTCAGCATACATATGAGAGGCAATGATAAAAAAGCCAGCAGCAGAGTCCAATGGACAAATAATAAGTGATATGGTATTTTGGAAATCCAGGGACTCCTGATGAAAAGCAGCCACAGGGAGAAAGTGATCCGAAACTCCTGTAGTGAGACAGGGAATACTTGTCACAAAGTATGAAAATACAGGCAAATAAGGTGTTACTCAGTACTTACACCGGGGTAGGTGATAGAGTCCTCATTCGTATAGTAAACATCTTTAGCAGTTAAAGGATCTTCGTCTGTGGCTTCCAACTTGAACCAATCACCGTGCACAAAGCAGTTTCAGGAAGTTCAGCAAAGTTTAGCAAATCAGACCGCTTTTTCCAAATGCAGTTGCGGTCTTCACTATAGCGAGTGTGCTGACTACAGAAGCCTGGACTGTCCAAAAACAGAGCAACGCATTTCGGCAAACATGCCTTTCTCAAGCTCTGTTCTTACTGATCATTCATTGCGCTATATACCCTGTGGGAATAGTCTCCTCCCATTTATTCAAATGCTTAATTGATTGCAAATGTTTACTTATAATTGCAGGAGTGAGTTTCTCTGGTATATAGCAGAATTATGAGCTACTTAAAAAGAAATATTTATACTTTGAATAGATATATTTACATTTCCATTTGGTCGTACATGCATATTTTATTATATTAGTATATTGATACATACCGGGTACTATCATAAAGTGCATTACATAGTGGAATATAATACAGACATTTACCGATGATCTTATAATGTGTGTTAAAATTATATTATATTGAGGGCATCTCGTGAACAAAACTAAAAGAGCCTACAAAAGTTTTAGTGATTATAGGAAGAACTATATCAATAGAGAGATAAGAGTGTTATTAAAAAGGTAGATGTATGATAATGAAATGTAGGATAATATAGTGAGATGATAAAGTGAACTCCAGTAGAGTATATTAGCTGAGGAAAATTCAATCTATGTAATAGATACAATCTATACATCTGCAAATAAATACATTATACTATAGTATACTTAGAGGTGGAATGTGATTAGCTTCAAATGCAATGTATAATAATTTGAGGGAATAATATCTGGTAATAGTTAATAGAATACATTTAGAATGGAGGATGGTTTTCTCGATTTGGGTTTATTATATGGTGTTTAGAGGAATGGATTTGGTCTTCTGATAATCAAGTGAATATATACAAAATAGATGGAATATTTCAAAATGTTTTAAAATGACCAATTCATGATACTTAAACTAGCATAGTCTATTATAGAAATCATATCACATCACATATAGTAATCATATCACATCACATATAGTAATCATATCACATCACATATAGAAATCATATCACATCACATATAGAAATCATATCACATCACATATAGTAATCATATCACATCACATATAGTAATCATATCACATCACATATAGTAATCATATCACATCACATATAGTAATCATATCACATCACATATAGTAATCATATCACATCACATATAGTAATCATATCACATCACATATAGAAATCATATCACATCACATATAGTAATCATATCACATCACATATAGTAATCATATGACATCACATATAGTAATCATATCACATCACATATAGTAATCATATCACATCACATATAGTAATCATATCACATCACATATAGTAATCATATCACATCACATATAGTAATCATATCACATCACATATAGTAATCATATCACATCACATATAGTAATCATATCACATCACATATAGTAATCATATCACATCACATATAGTAATCATATCACATCACATATAGTAATCATATCACATCACATATAGTAATCATATCACAGAAATAGTAATCAACAAAATGGAACTTAAAAAAGGAGGGAGAAATATTATAATCACTGCAACCATTACAATCACAATTATAATCACATACAAAGAGATAGATATTAAGGAAATTATGACAATAGAAGACATTATGATCATCACAATCACCACTATAAACACAATAGACAGTATGATCATAGAAACAACTACACAAATTAAGAAAATAATAGAAACAACTGGACCTCTAGGGGTGAATAATATAGATCACAGAGGTGGAGTCATGAATATCCAAGAGTGGAAACATATAATAGATTTGATCCACTTAGAGACATAAGAAATTAACGCAATGACTCCCCAAAACCAGGGACCTCATGTCAGATAGAAGTAGAAATTAGGCAAACAGATGGATATAAGAATAGTAATAACTCTTTTTTAGGACTAAGTCCAAGACACATAGAAAAAGGTCCATCACCACAAAGAAATATGAGAAAAAGAAGAGCTTCAGAAAAAGAGACACGAGAGGAGGAACAAAATGATCACAAAAAACAAAGACAAGGGACCAATAGAAAATAAAGGTATTTTTAATCTGAGTTGTGTAACTCTAAGTAAAGCTCACCAAGAAATCTTTGGTAAAGGTCTATCTTTTGCGCCCACTAGAAGTTTAGATACGTTTGCAACCTTTATAGATGCCCACAAATTTATAAAAAAAAAATCTAAAAGTGAAAAGATGGTTTGTCAAAACAGGCTTAGAAAAAAGGGCACAAGAAAATCTAGTAGATTCAAAAGACTATGTTCACTCTGACCTAAGGAGGAAATCAAACTTTTATCCCAAGTTTGATAAAGGACAAGCTTTAGAAAAAAAAATTCTTGAAAACAAAATTAAAAAGTTTAAGAAAAACTTAAGTAATACAGTGCCCAGTATCTCTGAAGTAACAAAGGGATACAGACATAGATAATGAAGTGGATATTAAGAACTTTTTTAATAAGTGGGCAGGGTATATCAAAACACTTGCTGAGAACAAAATAGAATATATGATCTTCCCATTTCAAAACTCAGAAATAGTCCTGTTGGGAATTTGGTGAGTGGAGTAGGGGGAGGAGAAGGCAATATTTATTTTCTCCCTTTCCCCCTCCCCCCCTCTTCACCTCCCTTTTTCTTCCCCCTCCTTTTTTTCCCCTTGGTTGTGTCTGTAGGTGTTTTGGTTGTTTTCTTGGGGTGGGGTTATGACAAAATGAAGAAAAAAGAAAAAACCCCAAGAAAAGGTGTTTTCAAAAATGTGTATTTTTATGGTTTGGGCTATAAGGATAGTAAATTTCCTTTTTAGGAAGACCCTTTGTCTGGCATTATGTAATATGTCCTATCTTTGTAAAATTGTCTGAACATTAGAAGACATTAATTTTCTTATTTGAATTATGTCTGCAGCATTGTATAACATTGCCTTTTGTTGGTTAATAAATAATAATAATAAAAAAATAAAAAAAACTTAAGTAATAAATAACTAAAAGTCATGAAAGAATTGAAAGAGAATGAACATATCCTCTAATTTTATGGGTTACCAAAAATCCACAAGTCCCTTACTTCACCACCCGGAAGACCTATAATCTCCGGTATAGGTTCAATTACATCTAATCTGTCGGAGTATATAGATATATACCTTAAGAAATATGTTAAAGGGTTGCCATCTTATCTAAAAGATTCAACAGACATTTTTAATATCTTAGAAAATATAGAATGGCAAGAGTGTTACATACTAACAACTTGCGACGTGACTTCTTTATATACATGTATACATGTATCGATCATAATGATGGGATTGAAGCAGTTAAACACTATCTAGAAAATGCTGAATCTTTAAAAAATAGCCAGATTGATTTTATTTTAGAATCCATTCATTATATTTAACACATAATTATTTTAATTTTGAAAATCAATTCTATCTGCAGCTATGTGGTACAGTGATGGGGACCAGATTTGCCCTAAATTATGCAAATCTCTTTATGGGAGCATTTGTTCATCAGCTCCAGAAAACTTGCGGAAAATCTATCAATGCTACATTGGTGACGTTATTATAGTTTGGAAGGAGTCTGAATTAGAGTTTGACAAATTCTTTATAGAAATGAATGATAACGAGAAAAATATAAAATTTACTCATGAAAAAAGTAAAACAAAAGTAAACTTTCTTGACTTGGAAATTTTTTCTAAAGGATGGCAAGATAAATACAAAAAAATATTTCAACACTGTTGATGCTAACAATTATGTACATCAAGCTAGCTGCCACCATCAAAAATAGAGAAAGAACATACCAAAAAGTAAAAAAAAATAGCTATGTAATAGCAATGCAGATTTTGAGGAACAGGCCGACATCCTTAAGGATAAATTTGTAGCTAGGGGCTATGTTGGAGAAGAAATAGATAGGACCTCTTAGCCAAATAAATACAGAAAAATAGAACATCACAAAGAGAGGATAACAAACTATTTGTTCCTTTTATAACCACCTACTGTCAACATAGGCATCTAATAGAGAACATTATAAAGAGACACTGGTCAGTACTCAAAAGTGATAATTAACTAGGCGATCTATTGCCAAGATTTCAAAATATTGTATATTATGGCCCCTATTTAAGAAAGTCTGGCGGACCTGATCCAACAGTGCGGATCAGGTCTGCCATACCTCGCTGAATACGGTGAGCAATACGCTCTCACAAGAGCTGCTGGTGCAACGCCGCCCCCTGCAGATTCGTGGTCAATAGGCCACCAGCAGGGGAGTGTCAATCAACCTGATCGTACTCGATCGGGTTGATTTCCGGCGATGTCTGTCCACCTATGGAGCAGCGGTCTTTGTGACCGCTGCTTCATAACTGCATCAAGCTCCATTCGGAACTTAATAGGCCCCAAAAAATCAAGAAACCTAAAATCCATTCTAGCACCTACGGAATTTAAAAATAATAAAAAAGAAGAAAGTATATCAAAGAGTTCTTTTGGGCAATAGTGTAAAAGGTTTCTTCCCTTGCCTAAACTGCAAGGCCTGTAAGCATGCAAGTAAGTAAGAACCAAAGAGTTTAAATCCAACATCAGAGGTAAAAGCTACAAAATCCATAACACTATAAGATGTACAGACAAGAATACAGTGTATCTATTAGAGTGTAAATGCAGAAAACAATACATAAGAGAGTCAGAAAGACTAGAGAACATATATGGTCAATCAAAAATCATGAAACAGAGAGAAATAAAGACCTCCCTATACCAAGACACTTTTGCGAGTGCAATAATGCAAATTGAAAATGTTGATCCTACACATGTATTGATAAAGTTAGAGCTAACTGGAGGGGGACAGATATCCATAAGAGCCTATTAAAATCAGAAACAAAATGGATATATGAGCTGAAAACTCTAACCCCTAGAGGTCTCAATCAAGAAATTGAAAAAGGATGTTTTTTTGTCAGACTAACACAAATTCTAATAGTTGCATGGTAGGCATGCAGATATATGATTTCTATAATAGACTATGTTAGTTTGAGAATCATGAATTGATAATTTAATTTTTTTTAAAATATTCTATCTATTTTGTATATATTCACTTTATTATCAGAAGACCAAATCTATTCCTCCAAACACCATATAATAAATCCAAATAAAGAAAGCCATCCTCCATTCTATATATATTCTATTAACTATTACCAGATAATATTCCCACAGATTATTATACATTGCATTTTAAGCTAATCACATTCCACCTCTAAGTATACTAGTTTATTAATTTATTTATTTGCAAATGTATAGATTGTATCCATTACATAGATTACATTTTCCTCAGCTAATATACTCTACTGGAGTTCACTATATCAGGGGTCACCAACCTTTCAGACCTCAGGGACCACTAAACTCACAATTTTGAATCCCGTGGACCACTAACATGATTTTTTTTTAAAAAGGTACAAATGTCTATTGTGTGTGTATGTGTGTGTATGTATGTATATATGTATATATATATATATATATATATATACATATATATATATATATATATATATACACATATATACATACACATATACACACATACTGTACATCAGTGATTTTTAACCTTTTTTTTGCAGTGGCACACTTTTTTACATTAAAAAATCCTGTGGCACACCACCATCCCAACATTTTAAAAAAATCGCACATTGTAGCCTAATACAGCATATATATATACACATACACACAAACACACACATACTGTATGTATTGTGCTGTAATGCCATGCCTCCTACAAACTACCCCTGCACTGGGAGTAAAAAACAAGCAAAGTTTAAAAAATATGTCAAACTGTTGTCAGTCTGCCGTGGCACACCTGAGGATCTCTCACGGCACACTAGTGTGCCACGGCACACTGGTTGAAAAACACTGCTGTACATAACTAGTATAACCATAGCTAAGTTTACATTATGTATATTTTTACACATTTTTAAGACTTATTTTTTGAATGACAGAACTGAGAGAATACTTCCAAATGACAGGTGAAGGGTGAGTGCCAACTTTTGAGCTGGAAACAGAGAGGCAGAAAGTGGGAAAAAAAGGAATTATGTTTAAAAGGACCACAAGACTTACAAGTTACCTTCCCAGTTAGGAATTATTCAAAACTACTTATGATCATGGACATTAAAGTCATAAATTAAGTTTATATCAGAAAGGTCCCAATATGGATGTGAGCTAACCACGACTGATGTTACTGGCAATTACTAGAATACTGGTGGGATATGGTTGATCTGCTGGATGGCAATTACTGGAATTCAGGTGGAATAAAATTATTATAATGAAAAATAATTAATATTTAATAAAAAAAAGAAGATGGAGGGGAGGAAGACAAACAGTGATGTAAGTCCATCTGAAGGAATTAGGAAAACTACTACAAAGAGAAGAAGAAAATAAATGAAATATAAGATAAAAAAAAATTGATTTTTTTTTCCTTTTTTATACTTTTATTCCAGTAATTCAAGCCAAGACTATACCAACCTCTGCTGGCTTTAGAATGGAAGCATCTTTCTCTGAGCAGCGCACCGGGCGGGAGGACTTAAAAATACAATCTAGCTACGCAAGTTGCGCAGTACTATGCAACGTGCGTAGGGAGATTGTAATTTAACAACTCCTCCGTCGGTTTTCACTGATGTCTAGCCAGGCACTGTAGGGAGTTTCGGCGCGACGGGGTGACACCATCGGAGGAGATTAATTCCTGCTTGATGGTGCCAAGGACCACCAACATCTTCTCGTGGACCACCAGTGGTCCATGGACCACTGGTTGGCGACCGCTGCACTATATCATCTCACTATATTATCCTACATTTGATTATCATACATCTACCTTTATAATAACACTCTTATCTCTCTATTGATATAGTTCCTCTTATAATCACTAAACGTGTTGTAGGCTCTTTTAATTTTGTGCACAAGATGCCCTCAATATAATATAATTTGAACACACATTATAAGATAATTGGTAGTCTTTATTATATTGCACTATGTAATGCACTTTATGATAGTACCCGGCATGTATCAATATTCTAATATAATAATATATGCATGTATGACCAAATGTAAATGTACATATATCTATTCAATGTATAAATATTTCTTTTTAAGTAACTCATAATTCCGCTACCTGAAAAAATCACTCCTGCAATTATAAGTAAACATTTGCAATCAATTAAGCATTTTAATAAATGGGAGGAGACTATTCCCATGGAGTATATAGCACAATTAATGATCAGTAAGATCAGAGCTTGAGAAAGGCACGTTTGCCGAAACGCGTTGCTCTGTTTTTGGCCAGTCCAGGCTTCCGTAGTCAGCACACTCACTTGAGTAAGGACCGCAATTGCATTTGGAGAAAGCGGTCCGATTTGCTGATCTTTGCTGAACTTCCTGAAACTGTTTCATGCACGGTGATTGGCTCCGGTTGGAAGACACACGAAGCTCCTGCAACTGTTAAAGACGCTTACTATACGAATGAGGACTCTATCACCTAACCCGGTGTAAGTACTGAGTAACACCTTATTTGCCTGTACTTTCATACTTTGTGACAATGATTCCCTGGCTCACTACAGGAGCTCCGGATCACTTTCTCACTGTGGCTGCTTTATACCAGGAGTGCCTGGATTTCCAATATACCATATCACTCATTATTTATCCATTGGACTTTGCTGCTGGCTTTTTTATCATTGCCTCTCATATGTATGCTGAGCTATATGTGTATATACATTAATGTATTGTACCAACCCCTTTCTTATGTGTTTTTGCTTTTAAACCTTTTATTTTTGTCTTTTTTTATTAAATATACTTGATGTTATACTACTGCATATATTTAGCTCTTTTGAGCGCCTCAGTTTTGATACTCCTTTGTGTGTTTTCACACATTTAAGTTTATTTCTGTGTTTTATGTTTTCTCTTTGTCTGCTGTGACATTTTGAAAAGGAGCAACACATCTGTCTGCAGATGTTATGCACTGAGCATATTTTAGCACCACTGTAAAGTTGTGAATAGTATATTATAGAACTAGATGCTGGATTTTAGCGTACACCTTAATGGGGGAAAAGTCCAGGTTCCTTTATGCTTTCATATTCTGTCAAAAAAACAAGCCACATATGTGTGTACAAAAGATATTTAGGAGAGTTCTGTAAAGAATGATCCCTGGTCACATAGCGCAATGTGTTCAGTCTCTATGTTAAAAGAGTCCCACCAGTGCAGTTTTTGGAGTGTGAGCGAAGTATGAGTTATTCCCACTCCTCAGGGGATTTGGGATATGTCCTCCAGGAGGGGGGGAAAGGAATGTGGATGTGACCCACTCAGACAAACTGAGTGGGAGAGGGTGAGGAGAGGGAGCAGACTGGAACAAATTGGTGGAAAAGTCTCACTGGAGGCCAGATACTACTGCAGGGTTAAGGCCTCTTTAGAGAAGCTAGGCTATAGCAGGTTAGGTTTATTATTGAGCCTCTGACTGATCTAGATGAGGCAGTGTTATGGAGTAAGGGGTCTCACTTATTGGAGATAAGGGAGAAGGCACACACAGTAGGTGGAATGTGGGGTCTACTAGGTCAGCTGGTGGAGATTATAAGGGGGTCCTTTTGTAGGCACAGTCAGTGATGTTAAGCAATCTCTAGTAAGTAGGCAATGTCAGTAAACCACCAGGATTTACTAGTGCTTGAGAAAAAGATTAGGTGTCAGGTGCCTATTACATAGCTGAGGGTATAAATATAATAAATGTGTAGTCTGTAAGAGCTACAGTGACAAATCGTAGATCTCACCCAGTTGCAGGATGTAGAGCCATCTGTTGGTTGTACCAGACCAGCTGGAGATATGATGCGGATTGCCCCTGAGCTTGTACTGGGCGTATATAGTGTGGCAGCTTGTCGGGCCCTATAACAGATCTGGCACGGTTCCCTTCAGGCCCTCAGATCTCGACTGGGCCTGCTGAAGGAGTCCGGATTATAGAGGTATGCTGTTCCAGTGCTCTGTGATCTAGCGGTTCTCCGTTATGGGCCGCTGACACCAATTTTAACCTTCTTTGCTCTGAGAAAGACTCATGGATACTGAATCTTTTTGGAAACACCCACAAATTACCTTTGTCTGAGGAACCAAAGAACTTTTGGAAAAATAATTCTCCAAAAATGCTGTTGAAGTAATAACAGTATTCGGTTGTTGTGAGATTCTGCTAAAGAAAAAGATAGAACTTAAACCAAGATGTCATCCAGGTATGGAAATACTGCAATACCCTGAGACCTGATCACCCGCAAAAGTGCACCCAGAACCTTTGTAAATATTCCTGTAGCCAGACCAAATGGAAGAGCAACAAACTGAAAATGAAAGGCAAACCTCAGAAACTGTAAATAATCTTTGTGAATAGGAATATAAAGGTAAGCATCCTTTATATCTATTGTGAACAGAAACTGACCTTGCTGAACAAAAGGCAGAATTGTCTGAATGGTTTCCATTTTGAAAGATGGAATCTTTACAAACCTGTTCAGAGCCTTCGGATCTAGAACTGTTCTGAAAGTACCTTCCTTTTTTGGAAAAATAAAGAGATTTGAATAAAATCCCATCCCCTGTTCCTGCAAAGGAACTGGAAAAATCATCCCCATATCGTCCAGATCGGAGAGAGACTGGAAAAAAGCATGAGCTTTTACAGAATTTCTTGGTACATTGGACAGAAATAAACCTTCCTCTGGAAAGCCTTGTTTTGAATCATATTTGATATCCCTGAGAAACTATATCCAGAACCCAGGGGTCTGGAACAGACTGAAAACAAGTCCCCTGAAAGAGGCTTAATCTGTCAGAACCTCTGGATCAGGGGCCGCAACTTCATGCAGTTTTGGTAGTAGGGATAGATTTCTTACTCCTCTTGGACTTGTTCTATTTAGCACTATGTCTCCAGACTGAACCAGTGATGCCTTGCTTTTGAGCAGAGGAGTCAACTTGTCGGTCCTTATTCTGGCGAAAGGAACAAAAACAATTGGAAGCTTTAAATTTCCCTCTAGACTTTCTGTCCTAAGGAAGAAAAGCCCTTTTTATCTCCAGTAACAGTAGATATAATAGAATCTATATCAGAACCAAATAATTTCTTTCCTTGAAAAAAAAGAGATAATAATCTGAATTTAGATACCATATCATCAGACCAGAATTTAAAGGTATACTAACATTTGGGTTTAGTATTCCTTTAAGCCATAAGGCTCTCCTGGCATGGACTGCCAAAGACATCCTTTTGGCATTAATCTTCATCATATCAAATATAGCTTCACAAATAAAATAATTTGCACTCTTGAGTAAAGACTAGAAAGACTAGATAACCAGTAAGTAGAAGCAGCAATAAAGAAAATATAGGGGGCGCCCTTGGTCAAAAATGATAAAATGATAAATATGACTGTATAGTAATAGGCAGTAGTAATACAATGTTTCAAATTACAGGTAAAACAATGTGATAGAAAACAATTGTCAAATCAGTGAAAATTGCAGCAAATCAAATGTTCCGTATAACAAAAAACAGAATATTAAAAATAGAACCCAAGTCTATGAGGCAAATCCAGGTCTAGGCAGCTGTCTGTGGGTGGATCAAGGTCAGGATCCAGAATCAGCAATCTGTAGAGAGTGTAGAAGAACTGTATGAATTTGTGAAAGATGGTAGATAAAATGTTTGCACTCACATTTCTGAGAGCACCCCTCTTGGTGACCAGTTTTAGATGTAAATATTTATAGAATATGATAATTTTCACATGATTATTATGGGTCCATAATTTACACTATTTAGTTATACTATTTTTAAGCACTTACCCACATCCTATTGAATTTTCACATACATTTTGTACAATTTACTTCTCCCTCCCCTCATATTATTAATAAACAGATATCTGATATGGATCACACGTTGTAGTTAGAAGTATATATTATATAGGAGTTATATAAGGTCATTGAACATTAAGAGAGATATATATAATGAAACTAGTCAGACCTTTTCATCCCTGTTCTATGTTTCCTGCTGCTGCTGGAATTTTATCCATGTACTTTAAATAATAAAGATGAACTTTTTTACCGGATGAGGTTGCGCTCTTCTTTTCCTGCTATTTATACAAGGAATCCTCTTTGCAGCCTCTTTCCGTTTAAAACCCCGATCCTACCTACTAGGTGTAATTTGCTTCAGTTTGGAAGCAGATCGTCTTGACACGAAGGATTCACTATGGAGCGGTTCAGCCAATGGACTTGCAGCTTCACATACACCCCCAGTTTGGACGTCATGCCTAGGCGCCGGGACGCTTGAAACAGAGAAACATCAGCGGCGTTACACGCCAAGCGGAGGATCTCTATCAGCGCATACCTTGTACAGCCTTGGAGCAGTTAATCGTCCAGAACCGGAGAGGATATCGGCAGAAGGGTGAGTTTGTTTCACTCTATTCCGCGATGGTGGATGCCCTTTGTTCCTCATTACTAGGGGTGGTTGCTGTGTAGACCTGCTGGGGCAATTACCGCTACAACTAAATTGACCTTTGTGATTTATTGAAGACTCCACGGATTTGGTTTGGAACATTACATTTGTTGAGACACACTAGTATCAGTTTTTTCATTGTTATTTGTGTTTTCCTTGATCCCTATTGATCTAGTTGGTATCTCTCACCACGGGATTGATTGGTTCATCATTTATTTTTGCAGCCGCACAGAAGTGTGTGTGTGTTTTCCTTTATTAACACACTATGGAAACACAGGACTCTAACAAATACTATTCTCTTTTACCACTTAATGACTCCGATTTTGAGGGCCTAGAGCTAGAGGACTTTTTTCAGACAGAATCACAGGATGTCAAACTTGGAGATTTGTTTTATTCTTTGGAAATATTAAGACTTAAAGAAATACGTCTTAAACTAGAT
Organism: Bombina bombina; assembly: GCF_027579735.1. Lineage (NCBI taxonomy): Eukaryota > Metazoa > Chordata > Amphibia > Anura > Bombinatoridae > Bombina > Bombina bombina. The sequence continues at coordinate 30,538,226 of NC_069499.1, read as the reverse complement.
ACCTGGATTATTGGAAAATATCTAAATCTGGGAATGATTCCAAGGGGACTAAGAGTAAAGAAGTTTCCCAATTTTGAAGTGACTAACAATGATGATTTAGTTAAGGAATGGAATGATGTTTTGTCAGACTGCTCACTGAGATTGATGGGTATTCTAGCTAGATACAAAGCTGAACAACTACTAGCAGTAAGAAATGACATTGTCAAAATACAGTCTGAACTTAACAACTATAAGGGTATTGTGGAGTATGGGGAGTTTGATAAAATGTTGGCAGAAGTGGTGGAAAGCTCTAGGAAAGAATTAATACACACCAAACACACCAAATTTCTGAGAGATCAGAGAGATTATCAAGACAATAAAGTGTTTATTTGGCATAAACCTAGAAGAAACAGGAATAGACGTAACACAAATAAAAAAGCTATTAGTGGTTTAAACTCCTCTAACACATTAGCCAACACTAATGATAATGTTAATGAAAAAACAACTAGTGATAAACCTCCATACAAACAAAAAAAGAGACAACATAAAAAGAAAAAAGTCACATTTGTGGAGATGGACACCACTGATGATGATCAATCATCATGGGCGGCGTCCACTTCTGGTGAGGATTATTCTCCTTCAGAGACGGAAATGGGACACATTGATCCAGGTCCAAGTGAGAGCATGCCTTTAAATATTCATATTCCTATTGACAATGCCCCCATGGTACCAGAACATGGGGCAAGACCAAAGGTGATAGCTAAATCTAAAGATCAAGCGCAGGTTTTTCGGCCTGCCATGAAACCACCCAAAGGGGGAGGGAAAGAATATGTCAACAAGAAACAACACAGATACACTTTGAGGGAAAAACAGACAAATCACCCCCAATAAATAGTGTGATTAATCTCTCATCCTACCCCCTTGATAAATTTGAAACGAAGGTACTTAATTATGGGCTTGGATTTTGTCCAGATAATAAATTCAATCTCTTTAATACGATTATTGATGTAAATAGGTTTATTATAAAACTCACTTTACGCAAACATTTCCTAACAAACACAAATTTTGAGATGGAACAGAGGGTACTTGGTCCTACTTTAGGGGCCCAGAGTAATATTGTACCCACATTTCCAGACATTTGTGATATGACGGTACTTGAGGACCTCTACTTAGAATCAAATGAGTCTAATGATTACGTATCCTCACCCTCATTTCCAAAGTTTAAAGAAGCAACTCAATTTTACCCTATACACAGTAGAGGCCAGGCATTGGAACTCTTTCACAAACGAGTGGTGGAAGATCTAACACTATTACATCAATCTAAGAACACTAGCACACACAACTTATCCCTTAAGGAAAAAGAGGCATTGAGTAAAATTAAGAACAACAAATCCATTGTGATAAAGAACTCTGATAAGGGAGGAAGTGTGGTGGTTCTTGATAAAGACACATATTGCTGAAGCATTAAGGCAGCTTGAAGATCCCAACACATATACCACACTTACATCTGACCCGGTCAACAGGTTCCAAAGAGAGCTATACAACCTGTTGGACGATGGTGTAGGATGGGGGTTTATGGATGCGGAGACTATGAAGTACCTATATGTAAGCAATCCGGTTACCCCCATCTTCCACCATCTGCCTAAGGTGCATAAGGGACTGACAAACGTAAAAGGGAGACCAATTGTGTCCGGCATAGGCTCCCTTTTGGAGCCTCTGTCGGAATGGCTGGACTCAATTTTACAGCCTATAGTTGAAACTCTACACAGTCACATCAAGGACACCACACATATTCTGGAAATGTTGGAGCAATTACATTGGTCCCCTGAATCTAGCTGGCTGACCATCGATGTGGTGGCATTGTATTTGAGTATCCCTAAAGATATGGGATTAAAAGCTATCAGATACTTTTTGGAACCCATCTATGGTGCAGACAGTGAAGCTACCAAATACATCCTAAGGGTTACTGTGTTCTTGTTGGAACACAATTATTTCTTGTTTGAGGGGGTCCACTATCTGCAGAGACAAGGGACAGCCATGGGGGCAAAATTTGCCCCCTCATATGCTAACATCTTTATGGGCTGGCTTGAGAGATCCTTTGTCTACTCAGATAGTGACCCCTTCAGGAAACATATCTCACTATACAAACGTTTCATAGATGAACTACTAATTGTATGGTCATCGGATAGGATGAACGCAGAGAAATTTGTACAGTACTTGAACACTAGTGAAAATGGGGTACAGTTTACCTATGAATGGAATAAATTTTCCATCAATTTCCTAGATGTGACTCTAGTAGGTGATTCAAACACTGGCCGAATCACCTCTAGGCTGTATAGAAAGCCAATTTCTGGTAATACACTTTTGCACCATAAAAGCTCACATCCCAGGCATGTATTCAAGGGAATCGCCAAAGGGCAGTTGCTGCGTACTAGACGCCTATGCAGTTCAGACCAAGACTTTGCTGTAGAAAGCAAGAGTATGGTTGACAAACTAATTGAAAGGGGGTACCGGCCGGAGATGGTAAAAAATGTGGCTAAGGAGGTGGCTGGGGTGAGTAGGCAGGAGGCCCTGAAACACAAATACAAGAGGGATATGGATGATAGAACTATGTTCATCACCAAGTATTCGACAGAGTATGATGAGGTGTGTGCCATCCTCAAAAAATATTTTCCAATACTGTATGGGGATAAAGCCCTAAAGGAAGTGGTAGCTAAGGGTTTCAAATGCATATATTCGAAAAATATGACATTAGGTAATATATTATCTCCTTCTTTATTACCCCCTACTAAGAAGCCATCTTCCTGGCTTAGTATTCAAGGAACATATAAATGTGGTGATTGGAGGTGCAAAGCCTGTGACTATCTGGTAGAGGGTAAGGAATTTTATTCCTGCACCACAAACCAAACTTTTAAAACCAATGGGCTCATAAAATGTTGAACACCCTATACTATATACTTGATTGAGTGTACACAACATCACCAACAGTATGTAGGCAGAACTAGTCGAGATGTGCGCACCCGAATACGGGAACACTTGGGTTACATTAAGAACAAAGTAACATGCTCAGCACTCTCCAGACACTTCATTGAAACACATGCATGTCATGTCAATACCTTCAAATGGAGGGCTATGGAAGTAATAAAAAAAAAAAACGTTCAGGGGGGGAGACAAGGATATACTCCTAGCCAGACGTGAAACCTTCTGGATGTTTAAATTAAGGACACGAGTCCCTGATGGATACAATTCGGAATTCGATTTGATTAACCATTGGCAATAAGCCGATGAATTGGCTATAATTTTATCTACCTATGAGGTTGTACCCTTTATCTATCATCACAGCATGTGATTATTTATTTAATTATTTATTTATTCTACTATCTATCATCACTTTATGTGACTGTTTACCCTCATTTGTTTGTAGAAGCGGCAAGACCTGCCCAGTCCAGCCAACCGTTTACCCTTTACACGTTTTGGGCCGCCTGCGGCCGGCATCCCATTATGTGATCACATAATCTTATGTACTTGTAGAAGCGATATTATCTGTACTGCATAGCCAACTGCATACTATCCACACGCCCTGGAGCACCTGTGCCCGATATCCCACCTTGGAGTTTTCTCCTATCCTATACATATAATATCCTTTCATTTTCCCAAGTCATAAACATGGATAACACTCTCTACACCATACGATACTCTGACAAGTCATACATTTACACTATAGATTGTGTACTATAAGAATTTGTACCATCCTAAATATTATCACTGATATTTTCTAAATAGCTACAGGTTTGGTGTTATTTGAAACTTATTTGGGCCCTAATGGCTCGGAGCTCTTAGTTTCTGCCTACTGTTAGTCATAAGACAATTGGTGTCCTTTACACCTTACATCTGTGTATATGTCCTTAGCTTATTAGTTTATTATCACTATACTCTATAATTGCTTAGTACCCTTATATACATATATAATACATGAGCTGTCTGGAAGAATAAATTGTTTTAAGATACCACAAAGTACCAGAATTATAGAGTTCACTATGTCCTAGATGAAGCCAAATGCTTATCATCAGTTCTGCTTCAACTAAAGACAATGTATACGTGGTTATTTGAGGTAGCTTTATCTTTGAATAGGTTAAATACAATAGGATTCCTTCAGACACTTGTATAATTCTAGCTATTTATAGGGGGCTATTTTGGTCAATTCAGATCAATGTATTGTATTATGGATACATTTATGTGTATATATTACCCTTGTCTTTGATTTACATGTGAAATGAGATACATTTTTGAATTTTTGTATAAAAGGGAAAGGAAAAGGGGAATGGTATGTCTATGCAGCATTATAATCACTAGTATGGTAAAATTTTAGAACCACTCCAAATGTCTGCTCAAATATAGGGATTTAGGAATTGCTTGGGTATTATTCTAACCTCATTTCTTTCTGTATATATAAACTATGTCACTTCAAGAACATACTGGTGTGCAATAGTTTTCAAAAAAAACTCCTTGATTTAGTATAAACAGTCATCTAGCTCCCACTACACTTTCAGTACTTATGGAGTTAATATGCTTTAGCAAACAACGCCCTTTCTTCAACCAATCAGAGAATAGTAAAGTCTTTTTAAACCGATACAATTTTAAGATGTACAGGTTTACGATTACGGCGAGATAGCCGAAACTAGTCAGACCTTTTCATCCCTGTTCTATGTTTCCTGCTGCTGCTGGAATTTTATCCATGTACTTTAAATAATAAAGATGAACTTTTTTACCGGATGAGGTTGCGCTCTTCTTTTCCTGCTATATATAATGATTATAAGACTATATGATGTTTTTGATTGGTCTCCTTAAGCCTTTCCTATCCATTAGTGTTGCACGTTACGTTTCCCTTTCAGTGACATACTCCCTCAGGAAGACGCGTCACTGAGGGGAGGTTCAGAATAACAACGGTCATTTAGCCACTCCCAGCTGATGCAGTCTATGATCACTCTTACAGCGTTAGTATGCTTACGCAAATCGCATCACTTAGGGGCGGACCGCCTCCAGTGACGTTGTCCTCTGGTCTATCAATGCATGACAACGCAGACACAAAAGATCTAATAACTTTTTTGACGCTCACATATTACTGAGTATAAAACAATGTTCCTCATTAGATCTCTGTATCCTTGCTGGATTAGTGATGAGTTGACAGTAAGCATTGATTCTATGAATACCCTCATTAAATAATCTGACCTGCTCTGGTCTGAAATTGTTTACTTGGCTCTGTTTGGTTTTATTCCCATAGATTAAACACAGGGGAAAAATGTAAAATAATCTAACTTAGTAGCTTTGAATATTTATACTGTGATTTTGGCCTTTATTATTAAAACCATTGAGAGGCAACATTTGTGAACACACACAGAGTCACCTAACAGCAAACGTTTTCAGTATGTTATATTATTATATATTGTTATGTTTATTGAATTTCTAATATTACCAAATGAAGTTTTATCAAATTTGTTAAACAATTAGTAAATCATGTATTTATCATCATTTGTTGTGTTTTGTGTTATACCTTTTATGATACACATGGAGTGTTTACGCTGGTTGCTACGATAAGTGAAATTAGTTACCACCCCCTTCAGGTGTTACCCATTATACAGGATTTGTATGGTAAATATGGCAAGTTTTATACCTTTTGCATTAAGCCTGATGAAACAGCCACCGGTTGGCAGAGAAACGCGTTGCTTGTTTTTATTGTTTTAATAGAGTAAGTTTTACACTTACCACTTGCCGCTATACCTTTTATTTGGATTTACACCTGACCATTTGGTGCACCATTGTTTGGGATATCGTCTCCTGACTTACTGGGGTTCGAGCTACACCAGAGATCAGTCTGCTGGGTGACTGTTTGATCCCAGTCTGCTCTATTTGCACCGAGGGGTGCTCTACAAAATGCGAGTGCAAACATTTTATGTACCATCTTTTACAAATGTATACAGTACTCATCCATCTGGTGCTTCTGTTCTTCTACACCCCCAAGTAGAAGCAGCAGCTACATCAGCAATAGAAATAGCTGGCCTGAGAATATAGCGCATGTAAAAAGGCTCTTCTATGAAAAGATGGCCCTATCCACCTGGGAACTGTTTCCTACAAATCTGTATTAGTAGCAGGTAAAGGATATAACTTTTTTAAACCTTGCAGAAGGATTAAAGGGACAGTCTACACCAAAAATGTTCTTATTTAAAAAGATAGATAATCCCTTTATTACCCATTCACCATTTTTGCATAACCAACACAGTTATATTAATATACTTATTACCTCTGTGATTACCTTGTATCTAAGCCTTTGCAGACAGCCTCCTTATCTAAGTGCCTTTGACAGACATGCAGTGTAGTCAATCAGTGAAGACTCCTAAATAACTTCACGGGAGTGAGCACAATGTTATCTATATGACACATGTGAACTAGCACAGTCTAACTGTGAAAAACTTTCAAAATGCTGTGAGCTAGGAGGCTGTTTTCAACTGTTCAGAAATCAGTTTGAGCATAGCTAGGTTTAGCTTTTCAAAAATACCACCAAGGGAACAAAGCAAATTTGATGATAAAAGTAAATTGGAAAGTTGTTTAAAATTGCATACCCTATCTGAATCATGAAAGTTAAGTTTTGACTTTACTGTCCCTTTAAATGAACTAATGAACCTGGCTTAGACCATTCCCTAGAGATAATTTCAGAGACAGCATCAGGAATAGGGAAAACCTCAGGGAGATTAATAAGAATCTTAAAAAATGAATTTAAATGATTACAAGGTTTATCCTCAGTAACTTTAATATCTTTGACCCTAAAGTAATTAAGACCTTCTTTAAAAAAGAACAAATATGTTCAACTTAGAAGTTGTGTCTATTTTAACTATCATGTGACATCCATCAGCCAATCACAATTGCATATATGTATATCCTGTGAATTCCTTCACATGCTCAGTAAGAGTGTAAATATAAAAAGTCTTTGCTGATTTGTTAATGGAAGTAAATTGCAAAGTTGTTTAAAATTGTATGCTCTGTCTGAATCATGAAAGTTTAATTTTGACTTAAGTGACCCTTTAATACCCAAAGAAACATCATTAGGTCTGATTGCATTAACAAATCTAAACATGAGCCACATAAATGAGCCGGAGAAGGCATTTCAGCTTTTTACAATAAGCACACCTAATAATGGTAGAAAGGTATTCCGGAGAGTCAGTTTTTTTGGTAGATTTAGGTGCAAAAGCAGACTGCTCCATTATAGCATATAGCAATGCAATAAACACTATAACCCCCTTAAAAAAGCTCTTGATGAATGGAAATCCCTTACCCCCCACCTAAAGTAGCTTTTACTATAAACTCACACTATGCCGAATTGCAAAACAAAACAGGAGACAGTAGCATAACATCCAAAGTAAGATAATGCTCATCAGAAGAAATAACGTGCCTGAAAAAACCCAACAGCTAAAAAGGAATTTTGCGAGGCAAAATCCAATGTGCACATAGCCCAGGACGAATATGCGATAACCTAACGTGCATAAACCGGCTGACACGCAAGTGAAATATAGAAAGCGTTAACCCAACATCTGCAAACGCAATGCATGTAAACCTAAAGTGTGACACGCAAAATACCAACTAAGAGTGCCAAAAAAGCCGACGCAAGCAAAGGTATAGTTTAAAGGATCTGTCCCAGGGAAATATATATTAGCAAATATATAAATAAACTTAAAAAGTGCCAAAACATAGCTATAGGAGTGTCTAAATGTTAATAAATGATACTCACCAATAGACACTTGTCCATTAGCAAACAAGTAGCCGACAGCCAAACCAGTACTGAAACTTATCAGCAGAGGTTTATGGAATAAGAATGTATTGTAGATCCATAAAGGGGGCAAAAGAAAAATCCCTGCGGCAAATTATGGAAGGTTTATGTAAAATTTCGCATGAGGTGAAAAAAAGAATCACAAACCATACTCCATATACATCCCTCTGACAAGCACTGTACTCTGAGGGGAAGCCGTGCATCAATATAGACTGAAAACCCCTCTCTCTGAAGAATCAAATGCACACCTTTATTCTTCAACCACCTTGAAGAGGGGTTTTATAGAGCTCTTGGGATTTGAGAATCTTTGCCTCCTCCTAGTGGTAGAGAAGAGTAATTCCCCAGAGTAAAGGACCATGGACTCTCACCACCTGTATGAAAGAAATAACAGCATTATGAAATAAATTGTATATGTGTGTTACTATGCTACAAATTGGTCAAACACTAACAAGTGTGCATTACTGGCAGCCAAGGGGTGTCTAATCACTGCAGGGATGTTATATATGGAGGGATATAACGTTCAGTTTAGGGCAGGAGAGTCATTGTATTTACCACTGATCTTTTCAACCAAACAACACCTCTAGCAACAAACCAATCAAATGTGTGAAATGTGAATGGAAAATTATACTAGTGCCTTATGGTTGCTTGTTTTTTATATATAAAATATAGTTCAAGTCAGTAATTTTAACAGACTCCAGTTTCCTTATCCATCCTCAGCCAGGTGCAGTACTCATTAAGCACATCTATATCATAGAGTCTAAAGAGAGCTCCAGCATATTGCTTATTAGTCCTCTCTGGCACTCAAGGAGTTAACAAATTAAACTTAAAGAGCAACAGAGCTCCAACATATTATTTATCAGCCCTCTCTTGCAGTCAAGGAGTTAACAATACAACTAGAAGAGCCATAGAGCCCTCATTCATGGTCACCTTGGTTACTTTACCTACAAACATTATGTTAGCACTTCAAGATTCTACTGCATGTCAAGAAACCATGGCTACCAGAAGCGCAAGATAAAAAAAACAGATGTTTGGTGAAAGGATAATGTGAGTCTGAAGGTAAACAAAGGGGGGGAATGCACCTAAAAATAACTGGAGAGGATTAACTCCTGCAGTGGAAAATGTATGGCAATACCTGAGATTCTCTATTCTCAGAATGATAAAATATCAGTATGTCACTTGGATCATATAGCTGTTTAGTTTGTAGTCAAGGACCTACACAAGTAATGGGAAATTGTACAGCTAGTGGATCACCCCAAAATGACCTGCACCCAGGATGGAATGGAACAGCAGCTGCAATAAATATGCATGGGCATTCGTAGACATTATCCTAGGGTCAACAGTAAAGTGAAATGTGCCCAGACAATAAACACACAAATATAACAGTATATTATATATAAACCGTATATAAATGTAGGTATAAATAAATTAGGGGTTTAAATTTTCCCAAAATGCTACTAATCCCAATTTATTAGTATACCATAAACTTTAAAGTCCCTATATGCTAAACTTTTACACACATGTAATGTAATGTAGAGCTAAAATTCCAATACCCCAGGCTCAAGCCACCCACTTCAAAAGAAATTATTTTTTGTGAGCTAACGGTTTGAACTTTGCTCCAATCAGCACTCTAGACATACGGCACTCACACAGTGGGGTAGATTTAACAAGCAGCAGATGCTGCTTTCTACCCCTGAAGTTTCAGGGCCGCCCGAAACTTGTTAAAAAGCAGCGGACTGAAATCATCCCGATCAGATACAATGGTTGACACGTCCTGCTAGCGGCTGATTGGCTGCGAAGGCAGAGGGGCGGAATTGCACAAGCATTTCACAAGAAATGCTTGTGCAATGTTAAATGCTGACAGCGTATGCACCGATTGGAGAACAGTTCAAACCTTTAGCTCACCAAAAATAATTACTTTTGAATTGGGCAGCCGGAGAGCGGGGTATTTGAATTTCAGAGCTACATTAAAAAGTTTTTTTCTGTTGTTAAAGAGGTAATGGGACTTGACTTTCTGTCTTCCAGGAAGCTCACTCCCCACCACTGTGCAATGCATGCTGGGAATTAGAGTCTAGAACTGCAGTGGCAATTACTGAGAGGGAAATAGTGAGCCATAAATTCCAGAATGCTATGTAACTCCCTGAATACTGTGCTTCTTCCTCAAAAACAGAGCTACATTCAGGGAAATTAAAAGAAATGTACTTCTGGTGGGAATGAAAATCTGCAGATGCCCCCCCCCCCCCCTTTGCTCCCCCCTTGTGGAAGCCCATGTATATATGTTTTGGTTTGCCATCAGAGTCAACATCTTGTCTAGATAACCCTTGAAATATGTATCTTTTATGCATAGAACATTTTGCTAATTTTAGTTACAGATGTAAAAATTCACTAAGTATTGGTGATGTCTAATTAGTCAGAAATAGCACTTTACTTCCTATGTTAATCTACAGTTAATTTGCTAAAGCACAAATCCTTGCTGTGTTAGTGAATATGCTCCATCTGCTAATATCTGAGCTAGGAGAGAATGTTCTGCCCTTATGTTTCTAAGTAAATGTAAGGTCAGTGAATCTGTTAAAAATTTCAGAGCCAGTAAGAATATTTAGAAAACGGAAATACTTTTAGAAGCCGGGCATTGGTATTTGTATATAGATATAGGGAGAATAACCAAAAAAGTTAGGAGCCAGGGGTAAAATTCAAGGAGCCAGTGGCTCCTGTGTTTGTCAAGCCCTGGCTGCCTATTACTTTAGATAAGAGGTACTAACTGTAAATAAAGAAGTAGATCATTATTGATCACCCGAATAACCTTATATCACATATCCTAGGGGTGAAAGGTGTTGTCTATACAGACTGGGAAGTGCAACAGATATAAATGTATAAATGAATAATCCCCTATAAATAAATCTGTTTCTTTTGTACAGTTACAGGTGCCTTTGTGGTGTAACGCCTTCTATACACTGCATACTTTCTATATACAGCACGATTCCAATCCATTAATGGATTGTATAACTATAAAAATTGTACACAACTTGAACATAGAGGGCTTCATTTATCAACCAGTCCAGTGGAAGCTGCTTTTAGAGTCCTCGAGGGCCTGGCTCGTTTATACAATCCTGCTAACCACAAGGGGCATTGTACTGTCATTTTGTCTCTGCTTTAATATGTTCCCAATTATCTGTTCCACCTGCTGGAGTGTAATAAATTGTTTACAGATAGCTCTTCAACCTGCTAAAACCATCTACTAAACTGAAAATAGGAATACTTTAGTATCCCATGTAGAAAAGCTATGGCCTAGATTTGGAGTTTGGCGGTAGCCGTGAAAACCAGCGTTAGAGGCTCCTAACGCTGGTTTTAGGCTACCGCCGGTATTTGGAGTCAGTCAAAAAAGGGTCTAACGCTCACTTTTCAGCCGCGACTTTTCCATACCGCAGATCCCCTTACGTCAATTGCGTATCCTATCTTTTCAATGGGATCTTTCTAACGCCGGTATTTAGAGTCGTGGCTGAAGTGAGCGTTAGAATTCTAATGACAAAACTCCAGCCGCAGAAAAAAGTCCGTAGTTAAGAGCTTTCTGGGCTAACGCCGGTTCATAAAGCTCTTAACTACTGTGCCCTAAAGTACACTAACACCCACAAACTACCTATGTACCCCTAAACCGAGGCCCCCCCACATCGCCGACACTTGATAAAAAATTTTTTAACCCCTAATCTGCCGACCGCCACCTACGTTATCCTTATGTACCCCTAATCTGCTGCCCCTAACACCGCCGACCCCTATATTATATTTATTAACCCCTAATCTGCCCCCCACAACGTCGCCGCCAGCTACCTACACTTATTAACCCCTAATCTGCCGTCCGCACGCCGCTGCCAGCTACATTATAGCTATGTACCCCTAATCTGCTGCCCTAACATCGCCGACCCCTATATTATATTTATTAACCCCTAACCTGCCCCCCTCAACGTCGCCGCCAGCTACCTACACCTATTAACCCCTAATCTGCCGAGCGGATCTCACCGCTACTATAATAAAGTTATTAACCCCTAATCCGCCTCACTCCCGCCTCAATAACCCTATAATAAATAGTATTAACCCCTAATCTGCCCTCCCTAACATCGCCGACACCTAACTTCAATTATTAACCCCTAATCTGCCGACCGAATCTCGCCGCTATTCTAATAAATGGATTAACCCCTAAAGCTAAGTCTAACCCTAACACTAACACCCCCCTAAGTTAAATATAATTTAAATCTAACAAAATAAATTAACTCTTATTAAATAAATTATTCCTATTTAAAGCTAAATACTTACCTGTAAAATAAATCCTAATATAGCTACAATATAAATTATAATTATATTATAGCTATTTTAGGATTAATATTTATTTTACAGGTAACTTTGTAATTATTTTAACCAGGTACAATAGCTATTAAATAGTTAAGAACTATTTAATAGCTAAAATAGTTAAAATAATTACAAAATTACCTGTAAAATAAATCCTAACCTAAGTTACAATTAAACCTAACACTACACTATCAATAAATTAATTAAATACAATACCTACAAATAACTACAATGAAATAAACTAACTAAAGTACAAAAAATAAAAAAGAACTAAGTTACAAAAAATAAAAAAATATTTACAAACATAAGAAAAATATTACAACAATTTTAAACTAATTACACCTACTCTAAGCCCCCTAATAAAATAACAAAGCCCCCCAAAATAAAAAATGCCCTACCCTATTCTAAATTACAAAAGTTCAAAGCACTTTTACCTTACCAGCCCTGAACAGGGCCCTTTGCGGGGCATGCCCCAAGAAATTCAGCTCTTTTGCCTGTAAAAACAAACATACAATACCCCCCCACAACATTACAACCCACCACCCACATACCCCTAATCTAACCCAAACCCCCCTTAAATAAACCTAACACTAAGCCCCTGAAGATCTTCCTACCTTGTCTTCACCATGCCAGGTATGACCGTCCATTCCAGGCTCCGATATCTTCATCTAAGCCCAAGCGGGGGCTAGACATCCATCATCCGACGGCTGAAGAAGTCCAGAAGAGGCTCCAAAGTCTTCATCCTATCCGGGAAGAAGAGTAGATCCGGACCGGCAACCATCTTCTTCCAAGCGGCATCTTCCATCTTCATCCGATGAGGACCGGCTCCATCTTGAAGACCTCCACCACGGACCCATCTTCTTCCGACGACGACTTCCCGACGAATGACGGTTCCTTTAAGGGACGTCATCCAAGATGGCGTCCCTCGAATTCCGATTGGCTGATAGGATTCTATCAGCCAATCGGAATTAAGGTAGGAAAATTCTGATTGGCTGATGGAATCAGCCAATCAGAATCAAGTTCAATCCGATTGGCTGATCCGATCAGCCAATCAGATTGAGCTTGCATTCTATTGGCTGATCGGAACAGCTAGCCGTATGTAAGCAAGAGACATCAATAAGCAATCAAGATAACAAATATGGAAGGATCATAAACATACGATCCACCATACAGATCACATTGTTCTTCCAGCTACTATTAATAAAGTCAACAGTGGCATCCTACTACCACAATTAACCCTATCTGATCCTGCCCCACCACCCAAAATCAGCTCTAACAGTAACCTTGACCAACTCACACCCCAGCCCCACTATGTGATCCTCCCCTACTACCCCAAATATACACCTAAGGTACACTTACATGACCCCCTACCACCAAATTCCCAACATATAAGTTGGGGTGATCAATCTTCCCCTTTTCTCAGGGACTGGTATGATTATCTCCAGAAAACCAGTCCTTTCATTTCTAAATGTAGACATTGTGCTTATGGAGTTTTGCTCTTATCAGGAGCTGTAGTGCAACTACTAGACTTGTGCAATTTGTTTTGGACTAATTATGTTTTCGGCTGAATGAATCCTAATTTCCGAATGTGTACCATAACTAAAATCCTGAAAAAATTCTGAAAATGAATAAATCAGTTTCTGAATTTTCGGATTAATTCTTTGTTCTAATCTAAACCGCAGTTCCCCGACATCGCCGACACTAGCGAAATCACTAAATAAAGCTATTAACCCCTAAACCACCATTCCCTGACATCGCCAAAACCAACTAAAGCTATTAACCCCTAAACCACAGTTCCCCGACATCGCTGACACTAACTAAATCACCAAATAAAGCTATTAACCCACAAACCACTATTCCCGACATCGCCGACACTAACTAACCCTATTAACGCCTTAACCACAGTTCTCTGACATTGCCGACACTAAATAAACCTATTAACCCCTAAACCCCCTTTCCTAAACATCAGCAACACTAACTAAACATATTAACCCCTAAACCGCCGTTCCCAAACATCTCTGATACTAACTAAACCTATTAACCCCTAAATCACTGCCCCCTGCATCGCAACTACCTCATTTAAACTATATTAACCCCTAAACCTAACACCCCTAACTTTAACATAATTAAAATAGACCTAAATTAAAGTTACAATATTAACTAACTACCTATTTAAAAATAAATATAAACTTACCTGTGAAATAAAAATAAAACCTAAGCTTAAACTAATAAAACCTAACATTGCTAAAAATAAAAAAACCCTAAGATTACTAAAAAATTAAAACTACAATAACTACAATTACAAAAAAATAAAAAAACTACCATTACAAAAAATAACAAAGAAATTATCCAAAAATAATAAAAATTATTCCTGTTTTAATACCCCGTTTAAAAAAAAACAAAAAAAACCCCTAATCTATAATAAACTACCAAGGGCCCTTAAAATGGCCTTTGGTAGGGCATTGCCCTAAATTTAACAGCTCTTTTGCAAACAAATAAAAACAAACACACCCTAACATTACAAACCCCCACACTCCCAAACCCACAAAATAAAAAAAAACTAATCTAATTTGTAAGGGCATTGTCTTTAAAAGGGCATTTAGATCTTTTTCGGCACATTCAAATAAAAAAAGCCCTAATCTAAAAAAAAACACCCCAAAAAAACAAAAAAAATAGGAATGAGAGCTGCTTAAATCCTATTGGCTGATTTGAATCAGCCAATAGGAATGAGAGCTGCTTAAATCCTATTGGCTGTTCAAATCAGCCAATAGGATTTAAGCAGCTCTAAACTTCAGAATAGAATAATGAATATGAATAAAGAATGGATCCGAAAAAACGAACGGATCTGAAAAAATGATTTAACTTAACATAACTAATTTGCCAAAACAATTTTTTTTTAAAACTTAACTAAACTAATTTGCAAAAACAAAATTATTTATTTAACTAATGAAAACGAAAGGAAACAAAAAATGTTAACGTTGCACACGTCTAGCAACTACATTGTATTCAGCTTGTGTTTTTGGACTTTCACACTTCTGGAAAGCACAGCTTATTGCATGCTGAACAGGAGAAAAGCACACTGCAGCTATAGTTCTATAGTCACCTGATTGTTTAGTGTTACACAGTTATTCAGATGGAACTTCGTTTTTTGTTGAAGAATTTCTTTGAAACTAAAAAATAAAGTAAATTGATAAAGTATTTAATTGTTAAAAATTGTTGCAAGATGTAGTCCCAGAATGGACTGTACAGTGTTGTACCCTGGAAGACAATGGGGCATATCTATCAAGCTCCGTATGGAGCAGCAGTGCACACCACACAAATCACATGCACACCATACGTATCACATGCACACCACACACATCCCAAGTATACCACACAAATCACATGCACACCACACACATCCCATGCACACCATACGTATCACATGCACACCACACACATCACATGCACACCACACACATCACATGCACACCACACACATCACATGCACACCATACGTATCACATGCACACCACAAACATCCCAAGTATACCACACACACATCACATGCACACCACACACATCCCATGCACACCATACGTATCACATGCACACCACACACATCACATGCACACCACACACATCACATGCACACCACACACATTACATGCACACCATACTTATCACATGTACACCACACACATCCCAAGTATACCACACACATCACATGCACACCACACACATTACATGCACACCATACTTATCACATGTACACCACACACATCCCAAGTATACCACACACATCACATGCACACCACATACATCCCATACACACCATACGTATCACATGCACACCACACACATCACATGCACACCATACTTATCACATGTACACCACACACATCCCAAGTATACCACACACATCACATGCACACCACACAAATCACATGCACACCACACACATCCCATGCACACCATTCGTATCATATGCACACCACACACATCACATGCACACCACACACATCACATGCACACCATACATATCACATGCACACCACACACATCCCATGCACACCATATGTATCACATGCACACCACACACATCACATGCACACCACACACATCACATGCACACCACACACATCACATGTACACCACACACATCACATGCACACCACACACATCCCATGTACACCACATACATCACATGTACACCACACACATCACATGCACACCACACACATAACATGCACACCATACATATCAAATGCACACCACACACACATCCCATGTACACCACATACATCCCATGTACACCACACACATCACATGCACACCACACACATCACATGCACACCACATACATCCCATGTACACCACATACATCACATGTACACCATACATATCACATGCACACCACATACATCACATGAACACCACACACATCACAAGCACACCACACACATCACATGCACACCACACACATCACATGCACACCACATACATCACATGCACACCACACACATCACATGCACACCACACACATCACATGCACACCACACACATTACAAGCACACCACACACATCACATGCACACCACACACATCACATGCACACCACACACATCACATGCACACCACACACATCACAAGCACACCACACACATCACAAGCACACCACACACATCACATGCACACCACACACATCACATGCACACCACACACATCACAAGCACACCACACACATCACATGCACACCACACACATCATATGCACACTCCACACATCACATGCACACCACAAACATCGCATACACACCACACATATCACATGCACACACATTTACATTTTTACAATACAAAAATAGGAGATTCAATGATCCTAGAAATTCAATGTGAATTTAAGTTCCAAACCAAATGTTAAGAAGCATACGGCTAGATTACGAGTTTTGCATTAAAGGCTATGCGGTGCTAACGAGCAGTTTTCTCTCACCGCTCACTTACCTGCAGCGCTGTTATTACAGGCTTTTACAAACCCGGCAATAAAAGGCAAGAAGTGAGCGTAGAGCAAAATTGTGCTCCTTACCGCACTCCAATACCAGCGCTGCTTAAGTCAGCGGTGAGCTGGTCGTACGTGGAGAGCTGGCTGGTAAAAAGTCTAACACCTGCAAAAAAGCAGCGTAAAACTCAGTAACGCAGCCCCATTGATTCCTATGGGGAAATAAAATGCATGTTTACACCTAACACCCTAACATGAGCCCCGAATCTAAATATCCCTAATTTTACACTTATTAACCCCTAATCTACCACCCCCGACATCGCCAACACCTACATTATACTTATTAACCCATAATCTGCTGCTCCGGAACCGCCGCCACCTACATTATATGTATTAACCCCTAATCTGCTGCCCCCAACATTGCCCACACCTACATTATATTAACCCCTATTCTCCCACCCCCAATGTCGCCGCAACATACCTACAAGTATTAACCCCTAATCTGCCGCCCCCAACGTCGCCGCCACTATATTAAATTTATTAACCCCTAAACCTAAGTCTAACCCTAACCCTAAAACCCCCTAACAAATATAATTACAATAAATATAAATAAAATTACTATCATTAACTAAATAATTCCTATTTAAAACTAAATACTTACCTGTAAAATAAACCCTAAGCTAGCTACAATATAACTAATAGTTACATTGTAGCTAGCTTAGGGTTTATTTTTATTTTACAGGCAAGTTTGTATTTATTTTAACTAGGTAGAATAGTTATTAAATAGTTATTAACTATTTAATAGCTACCTAGCTAAAATAAATACAAAAGTACCTGTAAAATAAAACCTAACCTAAGTTACAATAACACCTAACCAAATCCTACAATTAAATAAATTAACTAAATTAAAAACAATTAAATAAATTAAATTAAATTAGCTAAAGTACAAAAAAAAAAAACAACACTAATTTACAGAAAATAATAAACAAATTACAGATCTTTAAACTAATTACACCTAATCTAATAGCCCTAGCAAAATAAAAAAAGCCCCCCCCAAAATAAAAAAAAACCCTAGCCTTAACTAAACTATCAATAGCCCTTAAAAGGAAAGGGCCTTTTGCGGGGCATTGCCGCAAAGTAATCAGCTCTCTTACCTGTAAAAAAACAATACAAACAACCCCCCCAACAGTAACCCACCACCCAAACAACCAACCCCCCAAATAAAATACTATCTAAAAAAACCTAAGCTCCCCATTGCCCTGAAAAGGGCATTTGGATGGGCATTGCCCTTAAAAGGGCAGTTAGCTCTTTTGCGGCCCAAACCCTAATCTAAAAAATAAAACCCAAAACACCCTTAAGAAAACCTAACACTAACCCCCTGAAAATCGACTTACTGTTCTGAAGACCGGACATCCATCCTCAAGGTAGCGGCAGAAGCCTTCATCCAACCGGGCCAAAGTCCTCAACGAAGCCAATAGAAGTCTTCATCCAAGCCGGGCGAAGTGGTCCTCCAGACGGGCAGAAGTCTTCATCCATCCGACGCGGAGCGGGTCCATCTTCATCCGGAGTCTTCTTACTGAATGAAGGTACCTTTAAGTGACGACATCCAAGATGGCGTCCCTTAGATTCCTTAGAATCCAATAGGATTGACCTGGCATTCTATTGGCTGTTCCAATCAGCCAATAGAATGTGGTCTCAATCCTATTGGCTGATTGGATCAGCCAATAGGATTGAACTTCAATTGCAATGATTGCATCAGCCAATAGGATTTTTTCTACCTTAATTCCGATTGGCTGATAGAATTCTATCAGCCAATCGGAATCTAAGGGACGCCATCTTGGATGACGTCACTTAAAGGAACCGTCATTCAGTAAGAAGACTTAGTTTGAAGAGGATGCTCCGCGTCTGATGGCTTGAAGATGGACCTGCTCCGCGTCGGATGGATGAAGATAGAAGATGTCGTCTGGATGAAGACTTCTGCCCATCTGGAGGACCACTTCGCCCAGCTTTGATGAAGACTTCTCCCGGCTTCGTTGAGGACTTCGGTCCGGTTGGATGAAGACTTCTGCCGCTTCCTTGAGGATGGATGTCCAGTCTTCAGAACAGTAAGTCGATCTTCAGGGGGTTAGTGTTAGGTTTTTTTTAAGGGTGTATTGAGTGGGTTTTATTTTTTAGATTAGGGTTTGGGCCGCAAAAGAGCTAACTGCCCTTTTAAGGGCAATGCCCATCCAAATGGGAAGCTTAGGTTTTTTTAGATAGTATTTTATTTGGGGGGTTGGTTGTGTGGGTGGTGGGTTTTACTGTTGGGAGGGTTGTTTGTATCTTTTTACAGGTAAAAGAGCTGATTACTTTGGGGCAATGCCCCGCAAAAGGCGCTTTTAAGGGCTATTGATAGTTTAGTTTAGGCTAGGGTTTTTTTTATTTTGGGGGGGCTTTTTTATTTTGCTAGGGCTATTAGATTAGGTGTAATTAGTTTAAATATCTTGTAATTTGTTTATTATTTTCTGTAATTTAGTGGGTTTTTTTTCTACTTTAGCTAATTTAATTTAATTTATTTAATTTATTTAATTTAGTTAATTTATTTAATTGTAGGGTTAGGTGTTATTGTAACTTAGGTTAGGTTTTATTTTACAGGTACTTTTGTATTTATTTTAGCTAGGTATCTATTAAATAGTTAATATCTATTTAATAACTATTCTACCTAGTTAAAATAAATACAAACTTGCCTGTAAAATAAAAATAAACAGTAAGCTAGATACAATGTAACTATTAGTTATAATGTAACTAGCTTAGCGTTTATTTTATAGGTAAGTATTTAGTTTTAAATAGGAATTATTTAGGTAATAATATTAATTTTTATTTAGATTTATTGTAATTATATTTAAGTTATGGGGTGTTAGGGTTAGAGTTAGACTTAGGTTTAGGGGTTAATACATTTAGTATAGTGGTGGCGACGTTGGGGGCGGCAGATTAGGGGTTAATAAATGTAGGTAGGTGGCGGCGATGTTAGGGATGGCAGCTTAGGGTTTAATAATATTTAATTAGTGTTTGCGAGGCGGGAGAGAGGTGGTTTAGGAGTTAATATGTTTATTATAGTTGCAGCGATGTCCGGAGCAGCAGATTAGAGGTTAGAAATTTTATTTTAGTGTTTGCGATGCGGGAGGGCCTCGGTTTAGGGGTTAATAGGTAGTTTATGGGTGTTAGTGTACTTTTTATCACTTTAGTTATGAGTTTTATGCTACGGCGTTGTACCATAAAACTCTTAACTACTGACTTTTAAATGCGTTAGGGATCTTGGAGGTAGAGGGTGTACCGCTCACTTTTTGGCCTCCCAGGACAGACTCGTAATATTGGCGCTATGGAAGTCCCATAGAAAAAAGACTTCATGAAGTTTACGTAAGTCGTTTTGTGGTAAGGCCAAAGAAGTGTGCGGTGCCCCTAAACCTGCAAGACTCGTAATAGCAGCGGTAGGGAAAAAGCAGCGTTAGGACCTGTTAACGCTGTTTTTTCAGCCTAACGCACAACTCGTAATCTAGCCGATAGCAAATTAAACTCCCCCGTCCCAGAGATCTATAGGATATAATAATACAATATAAAATTTAATTGGGGGGGTTAATTTTAGAATTTTCATGCTCTTTATGGGTTTTAGACTGTTGCCTTTATATAGATTTGTTTCCATTTAATATAATTATATAGCTTCTGCTGCACAATGCCAGAAAGAAGGGGCTTGCTTAGTCTAAGATTATCCTTACTTGTATATTTCAAGGGATTCTTGGCATTATTGTGAAGTGAACCAACGCAGCCGCACCTGCAAAACTCTTCTGGGCACCTGGGAAGTGCCCCCCGTATTTCATTTCTGGAGATGCCACTGACACTGTACTGTAAAATGTTTCCCCTTAATGGGCCAGATTATGAGTGGAGCGTCATTTAGAGCTTTCGCTAGACGCTTAGGCCTAGATTTGGAGTTCGGCGGTAAAAGGGCTGTTAACGCTCCGCGGGCTTTTTTCTGGCCGCACCATAAATTTAACTCTGGTATCGAGAGTTTAATCAAATGCTGCGTTAGGCTCCAAAAAAGGAGCGTAGAGCATTTTTACCGCAAATGCAACTCTCGATACCAGAGTTGCTTACGGACGCGGCCGGCCTCAAAAACGTGCTCGTGCACGATTCTCCCATAGGAAACAATGGGGCTGTTTGAGCTGAAAAAAAACCTAACACCTGCAAAAAAGCAGCGTTCAGCTCCTAACGCAGCCCCATTGTTTCCTATGGGGAAACACTTCCTACGTCTGCACCTAACACCCTAACATGTACCCCGAGTCTAAACACCCCTAACCTTACACTTATTAACCCCTAATCTGCCGCCCCCGCTATCGCTGACCCCTGCATATTTTTTTAAACCCCTAATCTGCCGCTCCGTAAACCGCCGCAACCTACGTTATCCCTATGTACCCCTAATCTGCTGCCCCTAACATCGCCGACCCCTAGATTATATTTATTAACCCCTAACCTGCCCCCCACAACATCGCCGCCAGCTACTTAAAATAATTAACCCCTAATCTTCCGACCGCAAAGCGCCGCCACCTACGTTATCCCTATGTACCCCTAATCTGCTACCCCTAACACCGCCGACCCCTATATTATATTTATTAACCCCTAATCTGCCCCCCACAACGTCGCCGACACCTGCCTACACTTATTAACTCCTAATCTGCCGAGCGGACCTGAGCGCTACTATAATAAAGTTATTAACCCCTAATCCGCCTCACTAACCCTATCATAAATAGTATTAACCCCTAATCTGCCCTCCCTAACATCGCCGACACCTACCTTCAATTATTAACCCCTAATCTTCCGATCGGAGCTCACCGCTATTCTAATAAATTGATTAACCCCTAAAGCTAAGTCTAACCCTAACACTAACACCCCCCTAAGTTAAATATAATTTTTATCTAACGAAATAAATTAACTCTTATTAAATAAATGATTCCTATTTAAAGCTAAATACTTACCTGTAAAATAAATCCTAATATAGCTACAATATAAATTATAATTATATTATAGCTATTTTAGGATTAATATTTATTTTACAGGCAACTTTGTAATTATTTTAACCAGGTACAATAGCTATTAAATAGTTAAGAACTATTTAATAGTTACCTAGTTAAAATAATAACAAATTTACCTGTAAAATAAATCCTAACCTAAGATATAATTAAACCTAACACTACCCTATCAATAAATTAATTAAACTACCTACAATTACCTACAATTAACCTAACACTACACTATCAATAAATTAATTAAACACAATTCCTACAAATAAATACAATTAAATAAACTAGCTAAAGTACAAAAAATAAAAAAGAACTAAGTTACAGAAAATAAAAAAATATTTACAAACATAAGAAAAATATTACAACAATTTTAAACTAATTACACCTACTCTAAGCCCCCTAATAAAATAACAAAGCCCCCCAAAATAAAAAATTCCCTACCCTATTCTAAATTAAAAAAGTTACAAGCTCTTTTACCTTACCAGCCCTGAACAGGGCCCTTTGCGGGGCATGCCCCAAGAAGTTCAGCTCTTTTGCCTGTAAAAAAAAAACATACAATTCCCCCCCCCACCATTACAACCCACCACCCACATACCCCTAATCGAACCCAAACCCCCCTTAAATAAACCTAACACTAATCCCCTGAAGATCTTCCTACCTTGTCTTCACCATCCAGGTATCACCGATCCGTCCTGGCTCCAAGATCTTCATCCAACCCAAGCGGGGGTTGGCGATCCATAATCCGGTGCTGAAGAGGTCCAGAAGAGGCTCCAAAGTCTTCCTCCTATCCGGCAAGAAGAGGACATCCGGACCGGCAAACATCTTCTCCAAGCGGCATCTTCGATCTTCTTCCATCCGGAGCGAAGCGGCAGGATCCTGAAGACCTCCAGCGCGGAACATCCATCCGGACCGACGACTGAACGACGAATGACTGTTCCTTTAAGGGACGTCATCCAAGATGGCGTCCCTCGAATTCCGATTGGCTGATAGGATTCTATCAGCCAATCGGAATTAAGGTAGGAATTTTCTGATTGGCTGATGGAATCAGCCAATCAGAATCAAGTTCAATCCGATTGGCTGATCCAATCAGCCAATCAGATTGAGCTCGCATTCTATTGGCTGTTCCGATCAGCCAATAGAATGCGAGCTCAATCTGATTGGCTGATTGGATCAGCCAATCGGATTGAACTAGATTCTGATTGGCTGATTCCATCAGCCAATCAGAAAATTCCTACCTTAATTCCGATTGGCTGATAGAATCCTATCAGCCAATCGGAATTCGAGGGACGCCATCTTGGATGACGTCCCTTAAAGGAACAGTCATTCGTCGTTCAGTCGTCGGTCCGGATGGATGTTCCGCGCTGGAGGTCTTCAGGATCCTGCCGCTTCGCTCCGGATGGAAGAAGATCGAAGATGCCGCTTGGAGAAGATGTTTGCCGGTCCGGATGTCCTCTTCTTGCCGGATAGGAGGAAGACTTTGGAGCCTCTTCTGGACCTCTTCAGCACCGGATTATGGATCGCCAACCCCCGCTTGGGTTGGATGAAGATCTTGGAGCCAGGACGGATCGGTGATACCTGGATGGTGAAGACAAGGTAGGAAGATCTTCAGGGGATTAGTGTTAGGTTTATTTAAGGGGGGTTTGGGTTAGATTAGGGGTATGTGGGTGGTGGGTTGTAATGTTGGGGGGGGGGTATTGTATTTATTCTTTTACAGGCAAAAGAGCTGAACTTCTTGGGGCATGCCCCGCAAAGGGCCCTGTTCAGGGCTGGTAAGGTAAAAGAGCTTGTAAATTTTTTAATTTAGAATAGGGTAGGGAATTTTTTATTTTGGGGGGCTTTGTTATTTTATTAGGGGGCTTAGAGTAGGTGTAATTAGTTTAAAATTGTTGTAATATTTTTCTTATGTTTGTAAATATTTTTTTATTTTCTGTAACTTAGTTCTTTTTTATTTTTTGTACTTTAGCTAGTTTATTTAATTGTATTTATTTGTAGGAATTGTGTTTAATTAATTTATTGATAGTGTAGTGTTAGGTTAATTGTAGGTAATTGTAGGTAGTTTATTTAATTAATTTATTGATAGGGTAGTGTTAGGTTTAATTATATCTTAGGTTAGGATTTATTTTACAGGTAAATTTGTTATTATTTTAACTAGGTAACTATTAAATAGTTCTTAACTATTTAATAGCTATTGTACCTGGTTAAAATAATTACAAAGTTGCCTGTAAAATAAATATTAATCCTAAAATAGCTATAATATAATTATAATTTATATTGTAGCTATATTAGGATTTATTTTACAGGTAAGTATTTAGCTTTAAATAGGAATCATTTATTTAATAAGAGTTAATTTATTTCGTTAGATAAAAATTATATTTAACTTAGGGGGGTGTTAGTGTTAGGGTTAGACTTAGCTTTAGGGGTTAATCCATTTATTAGAATAGCGGTGAGCTCCGATCGGAAGATTAGGGGTTAATAATTGAAGGTAGGTGTCGGCGATGTTAGGGAGGGCAGATTAGGGGTTAATACTATTTATGATAGGGTTAGTGAGGCGGATTAGGGGTTAATAACTTTATTATAGTAGCGCTCAGGTCCGCTCGGCAGATTAGGAGTTAATAAGTGTAGGCAGGTGTCGGCGACGTTGTGGGGGGCAGATTAGGGGTTAATAAATATAATACAGGGGTCGGCGATGTTAGGGCAGCAGATTAGGGGTACATAGGGATAACGTAGGTGGCGGCGATTTGCGGTCGGAAGATTAGGGGTTAATTATTTTAAGTAGCTGGTGGCGACGTTGTGGGGGGCAAGTTAGGGGTTAATAAATATAATATAGGGGTCGGCGGTGTTAGGGGCAGCAGATTAGGGGTACATAAGTATAACGTAGGTGGCGGTCGGCAGATTAGGGGTTAAAAATTTTAATCGAGTGGCGGCGGTGTGGGGGGACCTCGGTTTAGGGGTACATAGGTAGTTTATGGGTGTTAGTGTACTTTAGGGTACAGTAGTTAAGAGCTTTATGAACCGGCGTTAGCCAGAAAGCTCTTAACTCCTGATATTTTCAGGCGGCTGGAATCTTGTCGTTAGAGCTCTAACGCTCACTTCAGAAACGACTCTAAATACCGGAGTTAGAAAGATCCCATTGAAAAGATAGGCTACGCAAATGGCGTAGGGGGATCTGCGGTATGGAAAAGTCGTGGCTGAAAAGTGAGCGTTAGACCCTTTAATCACTGACTCCAAATACCAGCGGGCGGCCAAAACCAGCGTTAGGAGCCTCTAACGCTGGTTTTGACGGCTACCGCCGAACTCCAAATCTAGGCCTAATTGTGCTAGCAGTAAAGGTTTTGTGTGCACCCTGTTGTGCTCTTAGTATGAGTTGAACTAAAAAAGCTATCGCTCTCGAGCTAACCGATGCGCACAAAAAGCCGAACTTAGAATATTGCACGCGTGATAACCTATTATCCCATAGGAGAAAAAAAGACCCGCGCAGTAACCAGATCGCATATTCTCATGTGCGCTAACCCAACTTTAAAATTTGAATATTTCACATTCCAATGTTCTTCACATTAAAGAATATGTTCTGTTAATTAATTTACATATTTCTACATATATCTGATGGTATTTGGCAAAATTATATTTATAGCTATATGTACATGATTATATATAGATATATACAGATATATATATATATATAGAAATGTCTATTTATAAATACATAGAACATATTCTGCTATGTGCAGAACATTGGAATGTGAAATATTTACAGTGAATACATCGTATAATACTTTATTAAATATGAATATCGCATAAATATGCTTTTACATGTTTTAATCTATTTAAAGTGATGGTAAATCCTAGCGTTTGTTAAACGCTAGGATTTACAAATGGAACAAATAAAGGGGACTTTCAGTCATGAAGTACAAAATACTAAGGCTTAGATTTAGAGTTTTGTCTGTAACGACCCGCGTAGCTAACGCTGGCTTTTTTCTGGCCGCACCTTTTAAATACCTCTGGTATTGAGAGTTCACAGAATGGCTGCGTTAGGCTCCCAAAAGGGAGCGTAGAGCATAATTTAACGCCACTGCAACTCTCGATACCAGAGTTGCTTACGGATGCGGCCAGCTTCAAAAATGTGCTCGTGCATGATTCCCCCATAGAAAACAATGGGGCTGTTTGAGCTGAAAAAAAACCTAACACCTGCAAAAAAGCCGCGTTCAGCTCCTAACGCAGCCCCATTGTTTCCTATGGGGAAACACTTCCTACGTCTGCACCTAACACTCTAACATGTACCCCGAGTCTAAACACCCCTAACCTTACACTTATTAACCCCTAATCTGCCGCCCCCGCTATCGCTGACCCCTGCATATTATTATTAACCCCTAATCTGCCGCTCCGTAAACCGCCGCTACTTACATTATCCCTATGTACCCCTAATCTGCTGCCCCTAACACCGCCGACCCCTATATTATATTTATTAACCCCTAATCTGCCCCCCACAACGTCGCCTCCACCTGCCTACACTTATTAACCCCTAATCTGCCGAGCGGACCGCACCGCTATTATAATAAAGTTATTAACCCCTAATCCGCCTTACTAACCCTATAATAAATAGTATTAACCCCTAATCTGCCCTCCCTAACATCGCCGACACCTAACTTCAAACATTAACCCCTAATCTGCCGACTGGAGCTCACCGCTATTCTAATAAATGTATTAACCCCTAAAGCTAAGTCTAACCCTAACACTAACACCCCCCTAAGTTAAATATAATTGAAATCTAACAAAATTAATTAACGCTTATTAAATAAATTATTCCTATTTAAAGCTAAATACTTACCTGTAAAATAAATCCTAATATAGCTACAATATAAATTATAATTATATTATAGCTATTTTAGGATTTATATTTATTTTACAGGTAACTTTTTATTTATTTTAACCAGGTACAATAGCTATTAAATAGTTAAGAACTATTTAATAGTTAAAATAGTTAAAATAATTACAAAATTACCTGTAAAATAAATCCTAACCTAAGTTACAATTAAACCTAACACTACACTATCAATAAATAAATTAAATAAAATACCTACAATTACCTACAATTAAACCTAACACTACACTATCAATAAATGAATTAAATACAATACCTACAAATAAATACAATTAAATAAACTAACTAAAGTACAAAAAATAAAAAAGAACTAAGTTACAAAAAATAAAAAAATATTTACAAACATAAGAAAAATATTACAACAATTTTAAACTAATTACACCTACTCTAAGCCCCCTAATAAAATAACAAAGCCCCCCAAAATAAAAAATGCCCTACCCTATTCTAAATTACAAAAGTTCAAAGCTCTTTTACCTTACCTGCCCTGAACAGGGCCCTTTGCGGGGCATGCCCCTAGAAATTCAGCTCTTTTTCCTGTAAAAAAACACATAAAATACCCCCCCCAACATTACAACCCACCACCCACATACCCCTAATCTAACCCAAACCCCCCTTAAATAAACTGAACACTAAGCCCCTGAAGATCTTCCTACCTTGTCTTCACCTCACCGGGT
Organism: Bombina bombina; assembly: GCF_027579735.1. NCBI lineage: Eukaryota > Metazoa > Chordata > Amphibia > Anura > Bombinatoridae > Bombina > Bombina bombina. The sequence goes on along the minus strand of NC_069499.1, from coordinate 30,510,513 downwards.
ATCACACCGATCCGTCCTGGCTCCGATATCTTCATCCAACCCAAGCGGGGGCTAGACATCCATCATCCGACGGCTGAAGAAGTCCAGAAGAGGGTCCAAAGTCTTCATCCTATCCGGGAAGAAGAGTAGATCCGGACCGGCAACCATCTTCTTCCAAGCGGCATCTTCTATCTTCATCCGATGAGGACCGGCTCCATCGTGAGGACCTCCAGCGCGGACCCATCTTCTTCCGACGACGACTTCCCGACGAATGACGGTTCCTTTAAGGGACGTCATCCAAGATGGCATCCCTCGAATTCCGATTGGCTGATAGGATTCTATCAGCCAATCGGAATTAAGGTAGGAAAATTCTGATTGGCTGATGGAATCAGCCAATCAGAATCAAGTTCAATCCGATTGGCTGATCTGATCAGCCAATCAGATTGAGCTTGCATTCTATTGGCTGTTCCGATCAGCCAATAGAATGCGAGCTCAATCTGATTGGATGATCGGATCAGCCAATCGGATTGAACTTGATTCTGATTGGCTGATTCCATCAGCCAATCAAAATTTTCCTACCTTAATTCCGATTGGCTGATAGAATCCTATCAGCCAATCGGAATTCGAGGGATGCCATCTTGGATGACGTCCCTTAAAGGAACCGTCATTCGTTGGGAAGTCGTCGTCGGAAGAAGATGGGTCCGCGCTGGAGGTCCTCATGATGGAACCGGTTCTCATCGGATGAAGATAGAAGATGCCGCTTGGAAGAAGATGGTTGCCGGTCCGGATCTACTCTTCTTCCCGGATAGGATGAAGACTTTGGACCCTCTTCTGGACTTCTTCAGCCGTCGGATGATGGATGTCTAGCCCCCGCTTGGGTTGGATGAAGATATCGGAGCCAGGACGGATCGGTGTGATACCCGGTGAGGTGAAGACAAGGTAGGAAGATCTTCAGGGGCTTAGTGTTAGGTTTATTTAAGGGGGGTTTGGGTTAGATTAGGGGTATGTGGGTGGTGGGTTGTAATGTTGGGGGGGTATTGTATGTGTTTTTTTACAGGAAAAAGAGCTGAATTTCTTGGGGCATGCCCCGCAAAGGGCCCTGTTCAGGGCTGGTAAGGTAAAAGAGCTTTGAACTTTTGTAATTTAGAATAGGGTAGGGCATTTTTTATTTTGGGGGGCTTTGTTATTTTATTAGGGGGCTTAGAGTAGGTGTAATTAGTTTAAAATTGTTGTAATATTTTTCTTATGTTTGTAAATATTTTTTTTATTTTTTGTAACTTAGTTCTTTTTTATTTTTTGTACTTTAGTTAGTTTATTTAATTGTATTTATTTGTAGATATTGTATTTAATTCATTTATTGATAGTGTAGTGTTAGGTTTAATTGTAGGTAATTGTAGGTATTTTATTTAATTTATTTATTGATAGTGTAGTGTTAGGTTTAATTGTAACTTAGGTTAGGATTTATTTTACAGGTAATTTTGTAATTATTTTAACTATTTTAGCTATTAAATAGTTCTTAACTATTTAATAGCTATTGTACCTGATTAAAATAAATACAAAGTTGCCTGTAAAATAAATATTAATCCTAAAATAGCTATAATATAATTATAATTTATATTGTAGCTATATTAGGGTTTATTTTACAGGTAAGTATTTAGCTTTAAATATGAATAATTTATTTAATAAGAGTTAAATAATTTCGTTAGATTTAAATTATATTTAATTTAGGGGGGGTGTTAGTGTTAGGGTTAGACTTAGCTTTAGGGGTTAATACATTTATTAGAATAGCGGTGAGCTCCAGTCGGCAGATTAGGGGTTAATGTTTGAAGTTAGGTGTCGGCGATGTTAGGGAGGGCAGATTAGGGGTTAATACTATTTATTATAGGGTTAGTGAGGCGGATTAGGGGTTAATAACTTTATTATAGTAGCGCTCAGGTCCGCTCGGCAGATTAGGGGTTAATAAGTGTAGGCAGGTGGAGGCGACATTGAGGGGGTCAGATTAGGGGTTAATAAATATAATATAGGGGTCGGCGGTGTTAGGGGCAGCAGATTAGGGGTACATAGCTATAATGTAGCTGGCGGCGGCGTGCAGACGGCAGATTAGGGGTTAATAATAATATGCAGGGGTCAGCGATAGCGGGGGCGGCAGATTAGGGGTTAATAAATATAATATAGGGGTCGGCGGTGTTAGGGAGAGCAGATTAGGGGTACATAAGTATAACGTAGTTGGCGGTCGGCAGATTAGGGGTTAAAAATATTTAATCGAGTGGCGGCGATGTGGGGGGACCTCGGTTTAGGGGTGCATAGGTAGTTTATGGTTGTTAATGTACTTTAGAGCACAGTAGATAGGAGCTTTATAAACCGGCGTTAGCCCAGAAAGCTCTTAACTACTGACTTTTTTCTGCGGCTGGAGTCTTGTCGTTAGATTTCTAACGCTCACTTCAGCCACGACTCTAAATACCGGAGTTAGAAAGATCCCATTGAAAAGATAGGATATGCAATTGACGTAAGGGGATCTGCGGTATGGAAAAGTCGCGGCTGAAAAGTGAGCGTTAGACCCTTTCCTGACTGACTCCAAATACCGGCGGTAGCCTAAAACCAGCGTTAGGAGCCTCTAACGCTGGTTTTCACGGCTACCGCCAAACTCTAAATCTAGGCCTAAATGTTTAAAGTTCCATTATTTGTTGGAATTGTTTGCCGCACTGAGCTGCTCAGGCAGGTGACGTTTCCATCTCTTTGCAAATAGCCATGCGTTCCAACTGGCGCCAAGCCGGATAGCCCGCATGGCTATTGGCTAAGAGGTGGAAACGTCACCTCTCAGCAAAATAGCATTCTGCCGTGGGCTGCAGTGATTTACCATCACTTTAACTGCAAAGGGCACCAGTGCACTTATATATATATATATGTCTATATGTGTGTACATATGTATTTATGTGTTAATATGTGCATATGTCTGTAAATACATAAATACACATATAAATACATATGTATACATATATAGACACACACACACACACACACATATATGTCTATATGTGTGTACATATGTATTTATGTGTTAATATGTGTATATGTCTGTAAATACATAAATACACATATAAATACATATGTATACATATATAGACACACATACACATATATATATATAGACATGTATATGTATGCATCTCAATGTTAAATCCCTTTGCAGACTTGTTTTTCTAACACCTGAGATCTCATATCTTTGAGCCCTTATAAGTATTTTGTTCAAAATGTATTTTTATACTTTTTATTATTTATTGTTATGTATTATGTAATGTATTTTTTGTGTGTTTTGTGACACTTTTTGTTTCACAAAACAGTTAGACACAGCTCTGAGGACGCGCTATCTCAATGAGCGTTAACTTCAAATGCACTCAAGCGATCGTGTTTTCTTTCAACTTGTAATATGAGTGCAATTTAACTTGTAACATAAAAGCCCGATATCACTTACGCGCAAACATTTGCGCTCCACTTGTAAACAGAGCCAATGTGTTTCCAGCGGCTTGTATACCATCTAAAACATTTTAAATGTTTGGAAAAATGCTCATTTGGGTTGTATTTGTAAATTAAATAGCTGTTTTTGGATCTAAATCACAACCCGTTCAGATGAACTGAGCTTGCAGGGAAGGTTTCATGGCTAGAGTTAGGGTAAGGGGTAAGACTAGGGTTAGTTTTAGGGTAAGTGCCACGGCTAGAGTTAGGGTAAGGGGCAAGACTAGGGTTAGTTTTAGGGTAAGTGTCACGGCAAAAGTTAGAGTAAGGGGCAAGACTAGGGTTAGTTTTAGGGTAAGTGCCACGGCTAGTGTTAGGGTAAGTGGCAAGGCTAGTGTTAGTTTTAGGGTAAGTGTCATGGCAAAAGTTAGGGTAAAGGGCAAGGCTAGGGTTAGTCTTAGGGTAAGTGCCACGGCTAGAGTTAGGGTAAGGGGCAAGACTAGGGTTAGTTTTAGGGTAAGTGTTATGGCAAAAGTTAGGGTAAGGGGCAAGACTAGGGTTAGTTTTAGGGTAAGTGCCATGGCTAGATATAGGGTAAGGGGAAAGGCTAGGGTTAGTTTTAGGGTAAGTCTCACAGCAAGAGATAGGGTAAGGGGCAAGCCTAGGGTTAGTTAAAGGTAAATGTCACGGCTAAAGTTAGGGTAATTGGCAAGGCTAGGGTTAGTTTTAGGGTAAGTGTCTTGGCAAGAGTTAGGGTAAGGGGCAAGGCTAGAGTTAGTTGTAGGGTAAGTGTCACGGCAAGAGTTAGGGTAAGGGGCAAGGCAAGGGTTAGTTTTAGGGTAAGTGTCACTGCAAGAGTTAGGGTAAGGAACAAGGCTAGGGTTAGGTTTAGGATAAGTGTCATAGCTAGAATTAGGGTAAGGGGCAAGACTAGGGTTAGTTTTTAGGGTAAGTATCAGGGCAAGAGTTAGGGTAAGTGGCAAGGCTAGGGTTAGTTTTAGGGTAAGTGTCACGGCTAGAGTTAGGGTAAGTGGCAAGGCTCTGGTTAGTTTTAGGGTAAGTGTCACGGCAAGAGTTAGGGTAAGGGGCAAGGCAAGGGTTAGTTTTAGGGTAAGTGTCACTGCAAGAGTTAGGGTAAGGAACAAGGCTAGGGTTAGGTTTAGGATAAGTGTCATAGCTAGAATTAGGGTAAGGGGCAAGACTAGGGTTAGTTTTTAGGGTAAGTGTCATGGCAAAAGTTAGGGCAAGGGGCAAGACTAGGGTTAGTTTTAGGGTAAGTGTTAGGGCAAAAGTTAGGGTAAGGGGCAAGGCTAGGGTTAGTTTTAGGGTAAGTGTTATGGCAAACGTTATGGTAAGGGGCAAGACTAGGGTTAGTTTTAGGGTAAGTGCCATGGCTAGAGTTAGGGTAAGAGGCAAGGATAGGGTTAGTTTTAGGGTAAGTGGCACAGCAAGAGTTAGGGTAAGGGGCAAGGCTAGGGTTAGTTTTAGGGTAAGTGTCACTGCAAGAGTTAGGGTAATTGGCAAGGCTAGGGTTAGTTTTAAGGTAAATGTCATGGCTAGAGTTAGGGTAATTGGCAAGGCTAGGGTTAGTTTTAGGGTAAGTGTCATGGCAAGAGTTAGGGTAAGGGACAAGGCTAGGGTTAGTTTTAGGGTAAGTGTCACGGCAAGAGTTAGGGTAAGGGGCAAGGCTAGGGTTAGTTTTAGGGTAAGTGTCATGGCAAGAGTTAGGGTAAGGAGCAAGTCTAGGATTAGGTTTAGGGTAAGTGTAACGGCTAGAGTTAGGGTAAGGGGCAAGACTAGGGTTAGTTTTAGGGTAAGTGTCAGGGCAAGAGATAGGGTAAGGGGCAAGGCTAGGGTTAGTTTTAGGGTAAGTGTCACAGCTATAGTTATGGTAAGTGGCAAGGCTAGGGTTAGTTATAGGGTAAGTGTAACGGCTAGAGTTAGGGTAAGTGGCAAGGCTAGGGTTAGTTTTAGGGTAAGTGTCATGGCTAGAGTTAGGGTAAGGGCCAAGACTAGGGTTAGTTTTAGGCTAAGTGTCACGGCAATAGTTAGGGCAAAGGGAAAGCTATGGTTAGTTTTAGGGTAAGTGTGACAGCAAGAGAAAGGGTAAGGGGCAAGCCTAGGGTTAGTTTTAGGGTGTCAAGGCTAAAGTTAGGGTAAAGGGCAAGACTAGGGTAAGTTTTAAGGTAAGTGTCAAGGCAAGAGTTAGGGTAAGGGGCAAGGCTAGGTTTAGTTTTAGGGTAAGTGTCATGGCTAAAGTTAGGTTAAGGGGCAAGACTAGGGTTAGTTTTAGGGTAAGTGTCAGGGCAAGAGATAGGGTAAGGGGCAAGACTAGGGTTAGTTTTAGGGTAAGTGTCACGGAAAGTGTTAGGGTAAGGGGCAAGGCTATGGTTAGTTTTAGGGTAAGTGTCATGGCAAGAATTAGGGTAAGGGGCAAGGCTAGGGTCAGTTTTAGGGTAAGTATCACAGCAAGAATTAGGGTAAGGGGCAAGGCTATGGTTAGGTTTAGGGTAAGTGTCTTGGCAAGAGTTAGTGTAAGGGGCAAGACTAGGGTTAGTTTTAGGGTAAGTGTCACGGCAAGAGTTAGGTAAGGGGAAGGGCTAGTGTTAGTTTTAGGGTAAGTGTCACTGCAAGAGTTAGGGTAAGGGGCAAGGCTAGAGTTAGTTTTAGAGTAAGTGTCATGGCTAGAGTTAGGGTAAGAGGCAAGGCTAGGGTTAGTTTTAGGGTAAGGGTCATGGCAAGAGTTAGGGTAAGGGGCAAGGCTAGGCTTAGTTTTAGGGTGTCAGGGCAAGAGTTAGGATAAGGGGCAAGGCTAGGGTTAATTTTAGGGTATGTGTCACGGCTAGAGTTAGCGTAAGTTGCAAGGCTAGGGTTAGTTTTAGGGTAAGTGTCATGGCTAAAGTTAGGATAAGGGGCAAGGCTAGGATTAGGTTTAGGGTAAGTGTTAAGGCTAGAGTTAGGGTAAGGGGCAAGACTATGGTTAGTTGTAGGGTAAGTGTCACAGCAAGAGTTAGGGTAAGGGGCAAGGCTAGGGTTAGTTTTAGGGTGTCACAGCAAGAGTTAGGGTAAGGGGGAAGGCTATGGTTAGTTTTAGGGTAAATATCACGGCAAGAGTTAGGGTAAGGGGCAAGTCTAGGGTTAGTTTTAGGGTGTCACAGCATGAGTTAGGGTAAGGTTTAAGACTAGGGTTAGGTTTAGGGTAAGTGGGACGGCTAGAGTTAGGGTAAGGGGCAAGGCTAAGGTTAGTTTTAGGGTGTCACAGCTAGAGTTAAGGTAAGGTGCAAGGCTATGGTTAGTTTTAGGGTAAGTATCACGGCAAGAGTTAGGGTAAGGGGCAAGTCTAGGGTTAGTTTTAGGGTAAGTGTCACAGCAAGAGTTAGGGAAAGGTGCAAGGCTATGGTTAGTTTAAGGGTAAGTGTCACGGCTAGAGTTAGGGTAAGGGGCAAGCCTAGGGTTAGTTTTAGGGTAAGTGTCATGGCAAGAGTTAGGGTAAGGTACAAGGCTATGGTTAGTTTTAGGGTAAGTATCACGGCAAGAGTTAGGGTAAGGGGCAAGGCTAGGGTTAGTTTTAGGTTAAGTTTCATGGCTAGAGTTAGAGTAAGTGGCAAGGCAAGGGTTAGTTTTAGGGTAAGTGTCATGGCAAGAGTTATGGTAAGGGGCAACACTAGGATTAGTTTTAGGGTAAGTGTTACGGATAGAGTTAAGGTAAGTGGCAAGGCTAGGGTTAGTTTTAGGTTAAATGTCATGGCAAGAGTTAGGGTAAGGGGCAAGGCTAGGCTTAGTTTTAGGGTAAGTGTCAGGGCAAGAGTTAGGATAAGGGGCAAGGCTAGGGTTAGTTTTAAGGTAAGTGTCACGGCTAGAGTTAGCGTAAGTGGCAAGGCTAGGGTTAGTTTTAGGGTAAGTGTCATGGCTAAAGTTAGGATAAGGGGCAAGGCTAGGATTAGGTTTAGGGTAAGTGTTAAGGCTAGAGTTAGGGTAAGGGGCAAGACTAGGGTTAGTTTTAGGGTAAGTGTCATGGCAAGTGTTAGGGTAAGGGGCAAGGCTAGGATTAGGTTAAGGGTAAGTGTTAAGGCTAGAGTTAGGGTAAGGGGCAAGACTAGGGTTAGTTTTAGACTAAGTGTCATGGCAAGTGTTAGGGTAAGGGGCAAGACTAGGGTTAGTTTTAGGGTGTTTCATGGTAAGAGTTAGGGTAAGAGGCAAGGCTAGGGTTAGTTTTAGGGTAAGGGTCATGGCAAGAGTTAGGGTAAGGGGCAAGGCTAGGCTTAGTTTTAGGGTGTCAGGGCAAGAGTTAGGATAAGGGGCAAGGCTAGGGTTAATTTTAGGGTATGTGTCACGGCTAGAGTTAGCGTAAGTTGCAAGGCTAGGGTTAGTTTTAGGGTAAGTGTCATGGCTAAAGTTAGGATAAGGGGCAAGGCTAGGATTAGGTTTAGGGTAAGTGTTAAGGCTAGAGTTAGGGTAAGGGGCAAGACTATGGTTAGTTGTAGGGTAAGTGTCACAGCAAGAGTTAGGGTAAGGGGCAAGGCTAGGGTTAGTTTTAGGGTGTCACAGCAAGAGTTAGGGTAAGGGGGAAGGCTATGGTTAGTTTTAGGGTAAATATCACGGCAAGAGTTAGGGTAAGGGGTAAGTCTAGGGTTAGTTTTAGGGTGTCACAGCATGAGTTAGGGTAAGGTTTAAGACTAGGGTTAGGTTTAGGGTAAGTGGGACGGCTAGAGTTAGGGTAAGGGGCAAGGCTAAGGTTAGTTTTAGGGTGTCACAGCTAGAGTTAAGGTAAGGTGCAAGGCTATGGTTAGTTTTAGGGTAAGTATCACGGCAAGAGTTAGGGTAAGGGGCAAGTCTAGGGTTAGTTTTAGGGTAAGTGTCACAGCAAGAGTTAGGGAAAGGTGCAAGGCTATGGTTAGTTTAAGGGTAAGTGTCACGGCTAGAGTTAGGGTAAGGGGCAAGCCTAGGGTTAGTTTTAGGGTAAGTGTCATGGCAAGAGTTAGGGTAAGGTACAAGGCTATGGTTAGTTTTAGGGTAAGTATCACGGCAAGAGTTAGGGTAAGGGGCAAGGCTAGGGTTAGTTTTAGGTTAAGTTTCATGGCTAGAGTTAGAGTAAGTGGCAAGGCAAGGGTTAGTTTTAGGGTAAGTGTCATGGCAAGAGTTATGGTAAGGGGCAACACTAGGATTAGTTTTAGGGTAAGTGTTACGGATAGAGTTAAGGTAAGTGGCAAGGCTAGGGTTAGTTTTAGGTTAAATGTCATGGCAAGAGTTAGGGTAAGGGGCAAGGCTAGGCTTAGTTTTAGGGTAAGTGTCAGGGCAAGAGTTAGGATAAGGGCAAGGCTAGGGTTAGTTTTAAGGTAAGTGTCACGGCTAGAGTTAGCGTAAGTGGCAAGGCTAGGGTTAGTTTTAGGGTAAGTGTCATGGCTAAAGTTAGGATAAGGGGCAAGGCTAGGATTAGGTTTAGGGTAAGTGTTAAGGCTAGAGTTAGGGTAAGGGGCAAGAGTTAGGATAAGGGGCAAGGCTAGGCTTAGTTTTAGGGTATGTGTCACGGCTAGAGTTAGCGTAAGTTGCAAGGCTAGGGTTAGTTTTAGGGTAAGTGTCATGGCTAAAGTTAGGATAAGGGGCAAGGCTAGGATTAGGTTTAGGGTAAGTGTTAAGGCTAGAGTTAGGGTAAGGGGCAAGACTATGGTTAGTTGTAGGGTAAGTGTCACAGCAAGAGTTAGGGTAAGGGGCAAGGCTAGGGTTAGTTTTAGGGTGTCACAGCAAGAGTTAGGGTAAGGGGCAAGGCTATGGTTAGTTTTAGGGTAAATATCACGGCAAGAGTTAGGGTAAGGGGCAAGTCTAGGGTTAGTTTTAGGGTGTCACAGCATGAGTTAGGGTAAGGTTTAAGACTAGGGTTAGGTTTAGGGTAAGTGGGACGGCTAGAGTTAGGGTAAGGGGCAAGGCTAAGGTTAGTTTTAGGGTGTCACAGCTAGAGTTAAGGTAAGGTGCAAGGCTATGGTTAGTTTTAGGGTAAGTATCACTGCAAGAGTTAGGGTAAGGGGCAAGTCTAGGGTTAGTTTTAGGGTAAGTGTCACAGCAAGAGTTAGGGAAAGGTGCAAGGCTATGGTTAGTTTAAGGGTAAGTGTCACGGCTAGAGTTAGGGTAAGGGGCAAGCCTAGGGTTAGTTTTAGGGTAAGTGTCATGGCAAGAGTTAGGGTAAGGTACAAGGCTATGGTTAGTTTTAGGGTAAGTATCACGGCAAGAGTTAGGGTAAGGGGCAAGGCTAGGGTTAGTTTTAGGTTAAGTTTCATGGCTAGAGTTAGAGTAAGTGGCAAGGCAAGGGTTAGTTTTAGGGTAAGTGTCATGGCAAGAGTTATGGTAAGGGGCAACACTAGGATTAGTTTTAGGGTAAGTGTCACGGATAGAGTTAAGGTAAGTGGCAAGGCTAGGGTTAGTTTTAGGTTAAATGTCATGGCAAGAGTTAGGGTAAGGGGCAAGGCTAGGCTTAGTTTTAGGGTAAGTGTCAGGGCAAGAGTTAGGATAAGGGGCAAGGCTAGGGTTAGTTTTAAGGTAAGTGTCACGGCTAGAGTTAGCGTAAGTGGCAAGGCTAGGGTTAGTTTTAGGGTAAGTGTCATGGCTAAAGTTAGGATAAGGGGCAAGGCTAGGATTAGGTTTAGGGTAAGTGTTAAGGCTAGAGTTAGGGTAAGGGGCAAGACTAGGGTTAGTTTTAGGGTAAGTGTCATGGCAAGTGTTAGGGTAAGGGGCAAGGCTAGGATTAGGTTAAGGGTAAGTGTTAAGGCTAGAGTTAGGGTAAGGGGCAAGACTAGGGTTAGTTTTAGACTAAGTGTCATGGCAAGTGTTAGGGTAAGGGGCAAGACTAGGGTTAGTTTTAGGGTGTTTCATGGTAAGAGTTAGGGTAAGGGGCAAGGCTAGGGTTAGTTTTAGGGTAAGTGTCATTGCAAGAGTTAGGTTAAGGGGCAAGGCTATGGTTAGTTGTAGGGTAAGTGTCACAGCAAGAGTTAAGGTAAGGGGCAAGGCTAGGGTTAGTTTTAGGGTAAGTGTCACAGCATGAGTTAGGGTAAGGTTTAAGACTAGGGTTAGGTTTAGGGTAAGTGGGACGGCTAGAGTTAGGGTAAGGCTAGGGTTAGTTTTAGGGTGTCACAGCTAGAGTTAGGGTAAGGGGCAAGGCTATGGTTAGTTTTAGGGTAAGTATCACGGCAAGAGTTAGGGTAAGGGGCAAGTCTAGGGTTAGTTTTAGGGTAAGTGTCACAGCATGAGTTAGGGTAAGGTTTAAGACTAGGGTTAGGTTTAGGGTAAGTGGGACGGCTAGAGTTAGGGTAAGGGGCAAGGCTAGGGTTAGTTTTAGGGTGTCACAGCTAGAGTTAAGGTAAGGTGCAAGGCTATGGTTAGTTTTAGGGTAAGTATCACGGCAAGAGTTAGGGTAAGGGGCAAGTCTAGGGTTAGTTTTAGGGTAAGTGTCACGGCAAGAGTTAGGGTAAGGTGCAAGGCTATGGTTAGTTTAAGGGTAAGTGTCACGGCTAGAGTTAGGGTAAGGGGCAAGCCTAGGGTTAGTTTTAGGGTAAATATCACGGCAAGAGTTAGGGTAAGGGGCAAGTCTAGGGTTAGTTTTAGGGTGTCACAGCATGAGTTAGGGTAAGGTTTAAGACTAGGGTTAGGTTTAGGGTAAGTGGGACGGCTAGAGTTAGGGTAAGGGGCAAGGCTAAGGTTAGTTTTAGGGTGTCACAGCTAGAGTTAAGGTAAGGTGCAAGGCTATGGTTAGTTTTAGGGTAAGTATCACGGCAAGAGTTAGGGTAAGGGGCAAGTCTAGGGTTAGTTTTAGGGTAAGTGTCACAGCAAGAGTTAGGGTAAGGTGCAAGGCTATGGTTAGTTTAAGGGTAAGTGTCACGGCTAGAGTTAGGGTAAGGGGCAAGCCTAGGGTTAGTTTTAGGGTAAGTGTCATGGCAAGAGTTAGGGTAAGGTACAAGGCTATGGTTAGTTTTAGGGTAAGTATCACGGCAAGAGTTAGGGTAAGGGGCAAGGCTAGGGTTAGTTTTAGGTTGTGTCATGGCTAGAGTTAGAGTAAGTGGCAAGGCTAGGGTTAGTTTTAGGGTAAGTGTCATGGCAAGAGTTATGGTAAGGGGCAACACTAGGATTAGTTTTAGGGTAAGTGTCACAGATAGAGTTAAGGTAAGTGGCAAGGCTAGGGTTAGTTTTAGGGTAAATGTCATGGCAAGAGTTAGGTTAAGGGGCAAGGCTAGGCTTAGTTTTAGGGTAAGTGTCAGGGCAAGAGTTAGGATAAGGGGCAAGGCTAGGGTTAGTTTTAAGGTAAGTGTCACGGCTAGAGTTAGCGTAAGTGGCAAGGCTAGGGTTAGTTTTAGGGTAAGTGTCATGGCTAAAGTTAGGATAAGGGGCAAGGCTAGGATTTGGTTTAGGGTAAGTGTTAAGGCTAGAGTTAGGGTAAGGGGCAAGACTAGGGTTAGTTTTAGGGTAAGTGTCATGGCAAGTGTTAGGGTAAGGGGCAAGGCTAGGATTAGGTTAAGGGTAAGTGTTAAGGCTAGAGTTAGGGTAAGGGGAAAGACTAGGGTTAGTTTTAGACTAAGTGTCATGGCAAGTGTTAGGGTAAGGGGCAAGACTAGGGTTAGTTTTAGGGTGTTTCATGGTAAGAGTTAGGGTAAGGGGCAAGGCTAGGGTTAGTTTTAGGGTAAGTGTCATTGCAAGAGTTAGGTTAAGGGGCAAGGCTATGGTTAGTTGTAGGGTAAGTGTCACAGCAAGAGTTAGGGTAAGGGGCAAGGCTAGGGTTAGTTTTAGGGTAAGTGTCACAGCATGAGTTAGGGTAAGGTTTAAGACTAGGGTTAGGTTTAGGGTAAGTGGGACGGCTAGAGTTAGGGTAAGGGGCAAGGCTAGGGTTAGTTTTAGGGTGTCACAGCTAGAGTTAAGGTAAGGTGCAAGGCTAGCGTTAGTTTTAGGGTAAGTGTCATGGCTAAAGTTAGGTTAAGGGGCAAGGCTAGGATTAGGTTTAGGGTAAGTGTCATGGCAAGTGTTAGGGTAAGGGGCAAGACTAGGGTTAGTTTTAGGGTGTTTCATGGTAAGAGTTAGGGTAAGGGGCAAGGCTAGGGTTAGTTTTAGGGTAAGTGTCATTGCAAGAGTTAGGTTAAGGGGCAAGGCTATGGTTAGTTGTAGGGTAAGTGTCACAGCAAGAGTTAAGGTAAGGGGCAAGGCTAGGGTTAGTTTTAGGGTAAGTGTCACAGCATGAGTTAGGGTAAGGTTTAAGACTAGGGTTAGGTTTAGGGTAAGTGGGACGGCTAGAGTTAGGGTAAGGCTAGGGTTAGTTTTAGGGTGTCACAGCTAGAGTTAGGGTAAGGGGCAAGGCTATGGTTAGTTTTAGGGTAAGTATCACGGCAAGAGTTAGGGTAAGGGGCAAGTCTAGGGTTAGTTTTAGGGTAAGTGTCACAGCATGAGTTAGGGTAAGGTTTAAGACTAGGGTTAGGTTTAGGGTAAGTGGGACGGCTAGAGTTAGGGTAAGGGGCAAGGCTAGGGTTAGTTTTAGGGTGTCACAGCTAGAGTTAAGGTAAGGTGCAAGGCTATGGTTAGTTTTAGGGTAAGTATCACGGCAAGAGTTAGGGTAAGGGGCAAGTCTAGGGTTAGTTTTAGGGTAAGTGTCACGGCAAGAGTTAGGGTAAGGTGCAAGGCTATGGTTAGTTTAAGGGTAAGTGTCACGGCTAGAGTTAGGGTAAGGGGCAAGCCTAGGGTTAGTTTTAGGGTAAATATCACGGCAAGAGTTAGGGTAAGGGGCAAGTCTAGGGTTAGTTTTAGGGTGTCACAGCATGAGTTAGGGTAAGGTTTAAGACTAGGGTTAGGTTTAGGGTAAGTGGGACGGCTAGAGTTAGGGTAAGGGGCAAGGCTAAGGTTAGTTTTAGGGTGTCACAGCTAGAGTTAAGGTAAGGTGCAAGGCTATGGTTAGTTTTAGGGTAAGTATCACGGCAAGAGTTAGGGTAAGGGGCAAGTCTAGGGTTAGTTTTAGGGTAAGTGTCACAGCAAGAGTTAGGGTAAGGTGCAAGGCTATGGTTAGTTTAAGGGTAAGTGTCACGGCTAGAGTTAGGGTAAGGGGCAAGCCTAGGGTTAGTTTTAGGGTAAGTGTCATGGCAAGAGTTAGGGTAAGGTACAAGGCTATGGTTAGTTTTAGGGTAAGTATCACGGCAAGAGTTAGGGTAAGGGGCAAGGCTAGGGTTAGTTTTAGGTTGTGTCATGGCTAGAGTTAGAGTAAGTGGCAAGGCTAGGGTTAGTTTTAGGGTAAGTGTCATGGCAAGAGTTATGGTAAGGGGCAACACTAGGATTAGTTTTAGGGTAAGTGTCACAGATAGAGTTAAGGTAAGTGGCAAGGCTAGGGTTAGTTTTAGGGTAAATGTCATGGCAAGAGTTAGGTTAAGGGGCAAGGCTAGGCTTAGTTTTAGGGTAAGTGTCAGGGCAAGAGTTAGGATAAGGGGCAAGGCTAGGGTTAGTTTTAAGGTAAGTGTCACGGCTAGAGTTAGCGTAAGTGGCAAGGCTAGGGTTAGTTTTAGGGTAAGTGTCATGGCTAAAGTTAGGATAAGGGGCAAGGCTAGGATTAGGTTTAGGGTAAGTGTTAAGGCTAGAGTTAGGGTAAGGGGCAAGACTAGGGTTAGTTTTAGGGTAAGTGTCATGGCAAGTGTTAGGGTAAGGGGCAAGGCTAGGATTAGGTTAAGGGTAAGTGTTAAGGCTAGAGTTAGGGTAAGGGGAAAGACTAGGGTTAGTTTTAGACTAAGTGTCATGGCAAGTGTTAGGGTAAGGGGCAAGACTAGGGTTAGTTTTAGGGTGTTTCATGGTAAGAGTTAGGGTAAGGGGCAAGGCTAGGGTTAGTTTTAGGGTAAGTGTCATTGCAAGAGTTAGGTTAAGGGGCAAGGCTATGGTTAGTTGTAGGGTAAGTGTCACAGCAAGAGTTAGGGTAAGGGGCAAGGCTAGGGTTAGTTTTAGGGTAAGTGTCACAGCATGAGTTAGGGTAAGGTTTAAGACTAGGGTTAGGTTTAGGGTAAGTGGGACGGCTAGAGTTAGGGTAAGGGGCAAGGCTAGGGTTAGTTTTAGGGTGTCACAGCTAGAGTTAGGGTAAGGGGCAAGGCTATGGTTAGTTTTAGGGTAAGTATCACGGCAAGAGTTAGGGTAAGGGGCAAGTCTAGGGTTAGTTTTAGGGTAAGTGTCACAGCATGAGTTAGGGTAAGGTTTAAGACTAGGGTTAGGTTTAGGGTAAGTGGGATGGCTAGAGTTAGGGTAAGGGGCAAGGCTAGGGTTAGTTTTAGGGTAAGTGTCACGGCAAGAGTTAGGGTAAGGTGCAAGGCTATGGTTAGTTTAAGGGTAAGTGTCACGGCTAGAGTTAGGGTAAGGGGCAAGCCTAGGGTTAGTTTTAGGGTAAGTGTCATGGCAAGAGTTAGGGTAAGGTACAAGGCTATGGTTAGTTTTAGGGTAAGTATCACGGCAAGAGTTAGGGTAAGGGGCAAGGCTAGGGTTAGTTTTTTAATTTTCAAAACAAGCTTTATTGATATAGGAAAAAAGAAGCATTACAAAAATGTTGCAGTTATCACAAAAGGCACATTACACTGCGAAAGAAAGTTACATTCGTACTAGATTAAAGCTTCACCTTTTTCTCCCTGAATAGCCAAGTGTTGTTGCTTATCTTATCTGGAGCAGGCTATTCCCGTCTGCTTATTAAATGTCTTTTGCTTCTTTAATTTTGTCCTTGAGCTTGCATCAACGAGTTAAAAGACTCGTTGCTTATAGGTAGTTCACATCTTTGGAATAACATAGTCATTGAAGCTTAACATCAGTATTATATTGTCTTAACAATGAAGCACTTAGCGTATTTGCCAACTACTGCCGAGATGTGAAGGTTTCTGATGTTACTACCCAGATGGGCGGAGAAGAAGAAGAAGAAAGAGAAAAAAAAAAAAAAGGAGGGTGAGAAAGAGGGTAAGTGAGAACATAGTGGAGGGAGAGAAGAAGAAAATAAGAGGTAGGAGGAGGTAGGGGGAGAGGAGAAAAAAAAAAAAGGGGGAGGGGGGGAGAAAGGGGGGGGGGGGGGCAGAGGAGGGGACCGTTTATTTTCAGGTGGGGGGGGGGAGGGAGAGGCGATGTCTGGACCCAAGGGAGTGGAGGCAGGAACTGATGTGGCGGGGATACCATGTTCTAGTTCAAATTCAAAGCCCCCCTCCAATTAGTTTGTGCGATGTTACTATTCACTTAATTACTAGTTTCTTTAAAATTACATTATAACCCTCTGCCCGACCATGTCAGTGTCATCATTTCGTGAGTGGCCAGTCTGCCTGTTTTAAGGTAGTGATATCTTTCAAGTTTCAATAGCTCCTCCACTCTAGCCCTCCACTCCCGTAGGTCTGGTACCTGAGTTGTCTTCCAGTGCCTGGGTATTAGGCCCTTTGCACTGTTCAGCATAAGTAGTAGAAGTAGGTATTTATCCTCTCCCACCACTTTAGGGAGTCCATGGTAGATCAGATACGAGGGTTTTGGGGGGATGATGACCTTTAGTATTCTGCTCATGTCTCCCAACACCTCCTCCCAAAAAGACTGTATTTACGGACAGTTCCACCAGATGTGTAGAAGGGTTCCCTCCCCTCCGCATCCCCTCCAGCAGCCCCCACTTGTGTGGGGATACATTTTTTGTAGTCTATGTTGGGTCATGTACCACCTGCTTAGCAATTTATAATGGGCTTCTTGTATTCTCATCGACACTGATGCTTTCCTAGCCCTATCAAAAATCTTGAGCCACTCTCTGTGCTCAATCTCTTGGTTCAGGTCTGTCTGCCAGGCCTGAGTGTAGCTTGGGAGGGAGATTCCCCCTTTCGTTAGGAGGATTTTGTATATCTGAGAGATGAGGTGGGCCGGGGTCTGAGACATTGTGCAAAGAGTTTCAAATAACGTCCTTTGCCTAGTGAGTAAGTTTCTGTCTTTGTGTGTTGCGAGGTAGTGCCCTATTTGCGTCATTCTATACCAGGAAGCGAAAATATCTGGGGCCCATTCCAGCAACTCTGCCTGTGTTTTGAGCCTACCTTGATGCAATATGTTGGACACAGAAACCTCCTGGAGAGTGTAGTGCGCTCCCGGGACGTGTGGAATATTTTCAATTCCCAGTTCCGGGTTGTCGCGGACCGGGGTGTTTGGCGAGTTGTGTGAAGACAACTGCGGGCTCTCGCTCAGCAGCTTGTCCCACGTTGCAAACACTTCCTGAATCAGGGGGTACCTCAGTACCATAGGAGGGCGATTTTTAACAGAGATCCATGCTAGGGCTCCCGTATTGTTGCGTTTTAGGATCTCATTATCCATTTGGATCCAGGCCTTACTGCGTAAGTTCTGACTCCACTCGACTATCCTCTGCAGGGAAATGGCTCTCTGGTATTCCCTCAATAGAGGCACTCCCAGTCCTCCCCTGGGCATGTATATGGTTTGCTTTCTAATTCTGGGTTTTACCCCATTCCAAATATAGGACTCCATGGCTGTCTGTATTTGTTTAAGGTATGCTGTGGTTGGAGAGACCGGGATTGTCTGCATGACGTACAGCACTCTTGGCAAGATGTTCATCTTAACCACCCCCACCCGTCCCATCCAGGAGATGGTTTTATTTTTCCAGTTATTTAAATCCCTGATTGTGTCTTCGCAAATGTGTTTGTAGTTAGTTTCCGAGATTTCTCGGATGTCTGAGGAGATCAGAATCCCTAGGTACCTGATAGACTGTTTTGCAATTTTAATGGGGCAGTCTGCGTAGTGGACAGCGAACACCTCTGGATGCTCCGTGATGTTTAATATTTCCGATTTCTGGGGATTAAGCAAAAAGTTGGAAACCTCTCCATAGGTGGAAAACTCCGACAGTGCTTCTTTAAGTGACCTAGGGGAGTCTGACAGCGTCATCAAAATGTGGTCAGCATACATCGAGAGCTTATGCTCCGTCCCCCCGATCGTTAGTCCCTTAATATTTGGGTTGGCTCTAATTTTGCTCGCCAAGACTTCGACTGTAAGGGCGAACAGCAATGGTGAGAGAGGGCATCCCTGTCTAGTCCCGTTTTGGATCTTAAAGGGGTTTGATAGTGTGCCATTGACCCTGATTTTGGCATTTGGTGCCGAGTAGAGTGACATGATCATATTTATCAAGTGAGGCCCGAATCCAAACTTTTCAAGGGTGTGGCGCATGAAAGACCGACTCACCCGGTCGAACGCTTTCTCTGCGTCTGTTGAGACCAGGGCGAGTGGCCGTTCGTGGTTGTGGGCGTATGTGATCATCTGAAGGGTTTTAAGAGTATTGTCTCTTGCCTCTCGGGCAGGTATAAACCCTACCTGGTCAGTAGAGACCAGATTAGGCAGGTGCCTGTTAATACGGGATGCTATTACTTTGGCCAGAATCTTCACATCTGAATTTAAAAGGGATATGGGTCTGTAGTTTTCGGGTTTATTGGGCGTTTTCCCAGGTTTGGGGATCCCCGTAATGTATGCTTCAAGCATGGATCGCGGGAGTTTTGGGGAATTTGATAAAGTGTTAAACAATTTCAGCAGAATTGGGGCTAGTATATCTGCATATTTTTTGTAATACTTGAGGCCGAAGCCGTCTGGTCCGGGGCTTTTCCCGTTGGGGAGGTCTTTGATCGCTTTTTTAATTTCCAGTATGGAAATTGGGTTATCTAGTGCATCCCTGTCTCCTTCTGTGATTTTGGGGAGGACCACTCCCTTAAGATATTCTATGATTTCCCCCTCCCCCCGTTCCCCCCTTTGTCGGGCCTCCGCTACTTCATGTGCTTGTTTGATACTGTATAATGACGCATAGTACTCTCTGAAGGCTTCAGCTATTGAGTCTGCATCTGATTTAATATTGCCCTCTTCGTCTACTATCTGATGTACATGAGACTTTAGCTTCTTGCGAGCTAGTGCCCTGGCTAACATCTTTCCTGCCTTATCCCCCTGCTCATAGTAGAGTTGCCTCAGCTTTAGAGCTTGACTTTGATACTCTTCCTGTAGGAATTGCATGAGCATCTTTCTAGCCGTAGTCAGTGTTGTAGTGCATGTCCTATCCATCGGGTGCGCTTTGTGATTCGATTCTGCTTTTGCTACTTGCGTTAGCAGAGTTTGGTAATGTTCCCTTCTAGCTCTTTTGAGCCCCGACCTCCTTTTAATAAGGAGGCCCCTAATAGTGCACTTATGCACTTCCCAGACAGTAGTGAATGGTAATTGGTCAGTGGTGTTATGGTGGAAATATTCCAAGATAGCCTTGTTCAATTCTGTGCCAAACAGAGAGTCGTCTAATAAAGTATCCTCTAGCCTCCACATGTAGGGTGTCACCGGCACCGTGGGCCACAAAATTGAACATCCCACCGGAGCATGGTCCGACCAGGTGATCTGATATATATTGCTACTTTTTGTGATTATTAGCCCTATTGTGTCCGTGAAAAGATAGTCTATTCTGGTATACTTTCTGTGAGGATGTGAATAGAAGGTGTAGTCCCTGGTCACGGGATGATGCGTCCTCCACACATCGTAAAGGCCTAGTTCTGTCAGTGAGGTGGCAATGTGTTTCAGTGTCTTATGGGGGGTGCTGGAGAGGCCGTCAGAGGTGTCTAGTAAGGGGACAAGTGGTGCATTGAGATCTCCTCCCACAAACAAAATGCCCGTCTTAAGCTCCTGAATTTTCCGAATGACTTTTGGCAGAAAGAGGTGCTGGGAGTGGTTGGGGCAGTAGATATTTGCTAGGGTGATTGGCCTGTGATATAAGAGCCCTGTGACCACTATATATCTGCCTTCTGGGTCCTTATACATCTGAGTGACCTGAAATGGCGTTCTAGCGCTAAACAGTATTCCCACCCCATTTTTTTTATTGGGGCCTGATGCAAAAAGTGCGAGGGGGTAACGGTGAGAACACCACTTTGGCTTATGACTGGCTGAGAAGTGCGTTTCTTGTAAAAGTATGATATCCGCACCCATTCTATGTAGATCCCTAACGAGTATGGATTGTTTACAGGGGCTATTCATCCCTTTTACGTTTATCGTGACAAGCTCTACAGGGAGCGGCCTTTTCTGTGTCTGTGCCATGGTGTGTGGATTGATTTGTGATTAGTAAGGGATCTGGGGGGGGAGTGGGGGTGTAGAGGAAGGAGAGGGGAAAAAAAAAAAAAAAAAAGGAATTTAAGAGGAAAGGGAGAGTAGAGCAAAGTGAGTAAGAGGTGAGGCTATGGGGAGGGGAGGAAGATAAGCGCAGGGGAGGGAGTGGGTTGATAGAGGGTCTGGAGTAGAGAGAAGAGGGACTAGGAGATTAGGGGGTAGGGTGTCTTCGTTCTGAAGACAAGATTACAAGAGAAAGAGAGATAGAAAGGTATTCTAGACAAAACGTCAATAAATAGTTTATTGACTCTAACTGTATCAACTACTTCAACAAGTCGGGGGTAGTTGTCCCTTTGCTTTCGCTATAAATATAAACATTTTTAATTAACTTAGTAAATTAACATTCTCTAATTACACAGTCTTAAACGGTATGTAGAACTATAACAGTAAACTGCAGAAAGAAATCCTGAGCGGCAGATATTAAAACATGACTTTGCATAACCTGGTAGATTTACATCACACTCACAGGTTTATCCCTTCTCACCCTGCATTGCTCCTCCTCCACTCTGTGTTTACGTCTGTCCTCACTGGTCGCTCTGCCCCCCCAGCCCCCCGCTCCCGGCTCAGCACAGGGAGCCGGGAGGGCGAGCCCCCGCTCTCTTTTCTTTGTGTTATGGTGGCAAGCGCAACCATGTTATGGAGGTGTGTTAGGCCTGATGCCTTCTGCTCTGTCCCTGCCAGTTACCTGTATGTGATGCAAGCATGTATTCTTTCTAGCAAATCCTACTCATGCTATCAATTCTAAGCATAGTTATAAACATTAAACATAAAATAGACAGTGACAAACTTATTCAGGAATACATTATACGACCTGCAGGGAGTTCAAGCAGCGCTAATCCTGGGCTAGGGTTAGTTTTAGGTTAAGTGTCATGGCTAGAGTTAGAGTAAGTGGCAAGGCTAGGGTTAGTTTTAGGGTAAGTGTCATGGCAAGAGTTATGGTAAGGGGCAACACTAGGATTAGTTTTAGGGTAAGTGTCACGGATAGAGTTAAGGTAAGTTGCAAGGCTAGGGTTAGTTTTAGGGTAAATGTTATGGCAAGTGTTAGGTTAAGGGGCAAGACTAGGGTTAGTTTTAGGGTAAGTGTCACGGCAAGAGTTAGGGTAAGGGGCAAGGCTATGGTTAGTTTTAGGGTAAGTGTCATTGCAAGAGTTCGGGTAAGGGGCAAGGCTATGGTTAGTTGTAGGGTTAGTGTCACAGCAAGAGTTAGGGTAAGGGGCAAGGCTAGGGTTAGTTTTAGGGTAAGTGTCACGGCATGAGTTAGGGTAAGGTTCAAGACTAGGGTTAGGTTTAGGGTAAGTGTGACGGCTAGAGTTAGGGTAAGGGGCAAGGCTAGGGTTAGTTTTAGGGTAAGTGTCACGGCAAGAGTTAGGGTAAGGGGTAAGACTAGGGTAAGTTTTAGGGTAAGTGTCACGGCAAGAGTTAGGGTAAGGTGCAAGGCTATGATTAGTTTTAGGGTAAGTATCACGGCAAGAGTTAGGGTAAGGGGCAAGGCTAGGGTTAGTTTTTGGGTAAGTGTCACGGCTAGAGTTAGGGTAAGGGGCAAGCCTAGGGTTAGTTTTAGGGTATCACGGCAAGAGTTAGGGTAAGGGGCAAGTCTAGGGTTAGTTTTAGTATAAGTGTCATGGCTAGAGTTAGGGTAAAGAGCAAGACTAGGATAAGTTTTAGGGTAAGTGTCACGGCAAGAGTTAGGGTAAGGGGCAAGGCTATGGTTAGTTTTAGGGTAAGTATCATGGCAAGAGTTAGGGTAAGGGGCAAGGCTATGGTTAGTTTTAGGGTAAGTGTCACAGCAAGAGTTAAGGTAAGGTGCAAGGCTATGGTTAGTTTTAGGGTAAGTATCACGGCAAGAGTTAGGGTAAGGGGCAAGTCTAGGGTTAGTTTTAGGGTAAGTGTCATGGCTAGAGTTAGGGTAAAGAGCAAGACTAGGACAAGTTTTAGGGTAAGTGTCATGGCAAGAGTTAGGGTAAGGGGCAAGGCTAGGGTTAGTTTTAGGGTAAGTGTCATGGCTAAAGTTAGGTTAAGGGGCAAGGGTAGGATTAGGTTTTGGTAAGTGTCATGGCTAGAGTTAGGGTAAGTGTCACAGCAAGAGTTAGGGTAAGGGGTAAGACTAGGGTTAGGTTTAGTATAAGTGTGACGGCTAGAGTTAGGGTAAGGGGCAAAACTAGGGTTAGTTTTAGGGTAAGTGTCACGGCAAGAGTTAGGGTAAGGGGCAAGGCTAGGGTTAGTTTTAGTGTGTCACGGCTAGAGTTAGGGTAAGGGGCAAGGCTTGGGTTAGTTTTAGGGTGTCACGGCTAGAGTTAGTGTAAGGGGGAAGGCTATGGTTAGTTTTAGGGTAAGTGTGACAGCTAGAGTTAGGGTAAGGGGCAAGGCTAGGCCTAGTTTTAGGGTAAGTGTCATGGCTAGAGTTAGGGTAAGGGGCAACACTATGGTTAGTTGTAGGGTGTCACGGTTAGAGTTAAGGTAAGTCTCAAGGCTAGGGTTAGTTTTAGGGTGTGTCATAGCAAGATTTAGGGTAAGGGGCAAGGCTAGGGTTAGTTTTAGGGTAAGTGTCATGGCTAATGTTAATTTAAGGGGCAAGGCTAGGATTAGATTTAGGGTGTCACGGCTAGAGTTAGGGTAAGGGGCAGGACTAGTTTTTTTTTTAGGGTAAGTGTCATGGCAAGTGTTAGGGTAAGGGGCAAGACTAGGGTTAGGGTAAGTGTCACTGCAAGAGTTAGTGTAAGGGGCAAGGCTATGGTTAGTTTTAGGGTAAGTGTCATGGCAAGAGTTAGGGTAAAGGGCAAGTCTACGGTTAGTTGTAGGGTAAGTGTCACAGCAAGAGTTAGGGTAAGGGGCAAGGCTAGGGTTAGTTTTAGGGTAAGTGTCACAGCATGAGTTAGGGTAAGGGGCAAGACTAAGGTTAGGTTTAGGGTAAGTGTAACGGCTAGAGTTAGGGTAAGGGGCAAGTCTATGGTTAGTTGTAGGGTAAGTGTCACAGCAAGAGTTAGGGTAAGGGGTAAGGCTAGGGTTAGTTTTAGGGTAAGTGTCACAGCATGAGTTAGGGTAAGGGGCAAGACTAAGGTTAGGTTTAGGGTAAGTGTAACGGCTAGAGTTAGGGTAAGGGGCAAGTCTATGGTTAGTTGTAGCGTAAGTGTCACAGCAAGAGCTAGGGTAAGGGGCAAGACTAAGGTTAGGTTTAGGGTAAGTGTAACGGCTAGAGTTAGGGGAAGGGGCAAGGCTAGGGTTAGTTTTAGGGTGTCACAGCTAGAGTTAGGGTAAGGGGCAAGACTAGGGTTGGTTTTAGGGTTAGTGTCACGGCAAGAGTTAGGGTAAGGTGCAAGGCTATGGTTAGTTTTAGCGTAAGTATCATGGCAAGAGTTAGGGTAAGGGGCAAGGCTAGGGTTAGTTTTAGGGTGTCATGGCTAGGGTTAGGGTAAGGGGCAAGCCTAGGGTTAGTTTTAGGGTAAGTGTCATGGCAAGAGTTAGGGTAAAGGGCAAGTCTACGGTTAGTTGTAGGGTAAGTGTCACAGCAAGAGTTAGGGTAAGGGGCAAGGCTAGGGCAAGTTTTAGTGTAAGTGTCATGGCAAGAGTTAGGGTAAGGGGCAAGGCTAGCGTTAGTTTTAGGGTAAGTGCCATGGCTAAAGTTAGGTTAAGGGGCAAGGCTAGGATTAGGTTTAGGGTAAGTGTCATGGCTAGAGTTAGGGTAAGGGGCAAGACTAGGGTTAGTTTTAGGGTAAGTGTCATGGCAAGTTTTAGGGTAAAGGGCAAGACTAGGCTTAGGTTTAGGATAAGTGTCACAGCAAGAGTTAGGGTAAGGGCAAGGCTATGGTTAATTTTTGGGTAAGTGTCACGGCAAGAGTTAGAGTAAGGGGCAAGACTAGGGTTAGTTTTAGGGTAAGTGTCACGGCAAGAGTTAGGGTAAGGGGCAAGACTATGGTTAGTTTTAGGGTAAGTGTCACGGCAATAGTTAGGGTAAGGGGTAAGACTATGGTTAGCTTTAGGGTAAGTGTCACAGCAAGAGTTAGGGTGAGGGTAAAGGCTAGGGTTAGGTTTAGGGTAAGTGTGACGGCTAGAGTTAGGATAAGGGGCAAGACTAGGGTTAGTTTTAGGGTGAGTGTCACGGCTAGAGTTAGGGTAAGGGGCAAGGCTATGGTTAGTTTTAGGGTGTGATGGCTAGAGTTTGTGTAAGGGGGACGGCTATGGTTAGTTTTAGGGTAAGTGTGATGGCTAGAGTTTGGGTAAGTGGCAAGGCTAGGCCTAGTTTTAGGGTAAGTGTCATGGCTAGAGTTAGGGTAAGGGGCAACACTATGGTTAGTTGTAGGGTAAGTGTCACGGTTAGAGTTAAGGTAAGTGGCAAGGCTAGGGTTAGTTTTAGGGTAAGTGTCATTGCTAAAGTTAATTTAAGGGGCAAGGGTAGGATTAGGTTTAGGGTGTCACGGCTAGAGTTAGGGTAAGGGGCAAGCCTAGGGTTAGTTTTAGGGTAAGTGTCATGGCAAGTGTTAGGGTAAGGGGCAAGACTAGGGTTAGTTTTAGGGTTAGTGTCACGGCAAGAGTTAGGGTAAGGGGCAAGGCTATGGTTACTTTTAGGGTAAGTGTCATGGCAAGAGTTAGGGTAAGGGACAAGGCTATGGTTAGTTGTAGGGTAAGTGTCACAGCAAGAGTTAGGGTAAGGGGCAAGGCTAGGGTTAGTTTTAGGGTAAGTGTCACAGCATGAGTTAGGGTAAGGTGCAAGACTAGGGTTAGGTTTAGGGTAAGTGTGACAGCTAAGGGGCAAGGCTAGGGTTAGTTTTAGGGTGTCACGGCTAAAGTTAGGGTAAGAGGCAAGCCTAGGGTTAGTTTTAGAGTAAATGTCATGGCAAGTGTTAGGTTAAGGGGCAAGACTAGGGTTAGTTTTAGGGTAAGTGTCACGACAAGAGTTAGGGTAAGGGGCAAGACTAGGGCAAGTTTTAGGGTAAGTGTCATGGCAAGAGTTAGGGTAAGGGGCAAGGCTAGCGTTAGTTTTAGGGTAAGTGTCATGGCTAAAGTTAGGTTAAGGGGCAAGGCTAGGATTAGGTTTAGGGTAAGTGTCATGGCTAGAGTTAGGGTAAGGGGCAAGACTAGGGTTAGTTTTAGGGTAAGTGTCACGGCAAGAGTTAGGGTAAGGGGCAAGACTAGGCTTAGGTTTAGGGTAAGAGTCACGGTAAGAGTTAGGTTAAGGGGGAAGACTAGAGTTAGTTTTTGGGTAAGTGTCACAGCAAGAGTTAGGGTAAGGGGCAAGGCTAGGGTTAGTTTTAGGGTAAGTGTCATGGCAAGAGTTAGGGTAAGGGGCAAGACTAGGTTTAGTTTTAGGGTAAGTTTCACTGCAAAAGTTAGGGTAAGGGACAAGGCTAGAGTTAGTTTTATGGTAAGTGTCATGGCAAGAGTTAGGGTTAGGGTAAGGGGCAAGGCTAGGGTTAGGTTTAGGGTAAGTTTGACGGCTAGAGTTAGGGTAAGGGGCAAGACTAGGGCAAGACTAGGGTTAGTTTTAGAGTAAGTGTCACTGCAAGAGTTAGGGTAAGGGGACAAGGCTAGGGTTAGTTTTAGGGTAAGTGTCACGGCTAGAGTTAGGTTAAGTGGCAAGACTAGGTTAGTTTTAGGGTAAGTGTCACGGGAAGAGTTAAGGTAAGGGGGCAAGGCTAGGGTTAGTTTTAGGGTAAGTGTCACGGCTAGATTTAGGGTAAGTGGCAAGACTAAGTTAGTTTTAAGGTAAGTGTCATGGCAAGAGTTAGGGTAAGGTGCAAGACTAGGGTTAGTTTTAGGGTAAGTGCCACATCTAGAGTTAGGGTAAGGGGCAAGGCTAAGGTTAGTTTTAGGGTAAGTGCCACGGCAAGAGTTAGAGTAAAGGGCAAGACTAGGGTTAGTTTGAGGGTGTCATGGCAAGATTTAGGGTAAGGTACAAGACTAGGGTTAGTTTTAGGGTAAGTGTCACATCTAGAGTTAGGGTAAGGGGCAAGGCTAAGGTTAGTTTTAGGGTAAGTGTCACGGCAAGAGTTAGGGTAAGGGGCAAGAATAGGGTTAGTTTTAGGGTAAGTGTTACGGCAAGAGTTAGAGTAAAGGGCAAGACTAGGGTTAGTTTTAGGGTGTCATGGCAAAATTTAGGGTAAGGGGCAAGACTAGGGTTAGTTTTAGGGTAAGTGCCACGGCAAGAGTTAGGGTAAGGGGCACGATTAGGGTTAGTTTTAGGGTAAGTGTCACGGCTAATTTAGGTTAAGGGGCAAGTCTAGGATTAGGTTTAGCTTAAGTGTCACGGCGAGAGTTAGAGTAAACGGCAAGACTAGGATTAGTTTTAGGGTGTCATGGCAAGATTTAGGGAAAGGGGCAAGACAAGGGTTAGTTTTAGGATAAGTGTCACGGCTAGGGTTGGGGTAAGGGGCAAGGCTAGGATTAGGTTAAGGTAAGTGTCACAGCTAGAGTTAGGGTAAGGGGCAAGACTAGGGTTAGTTTTAGGATAAGTGTCACGGCTACGGTTGGGGTAAGGGGCAAAGCTAGGATTAGGTTAGGGTAAGTGTCACGGCTAGGGTTATAGAAAAGGGCAGGGCTAGGGGTAGGTTTAGAGTAAGTGTCACCTCCTTATATTATCTTTTTTCTATACACAAAGGCATCCTAATATTATCTCTGTTTGAATACGCAGGAGCCAATATTTAGAGCACTTGACAAACAAACATTTTAGCACTCACCAGGGGAGAGTGATTTGTTCTGCTGCATTTTGTTTATATACACCTAGATTACAAGTTTGGCTCTATAGAGGGTGCGAAATGAACGCAACAAAAGTAATTTCACCTTCCATGGCGCTGCCAGTACAAGTTTTGAAACAGCTGGCTTGTGCATGCTATATGGTGCTTTTAAGCTCCATACCGCACAAAAAACAAGTGCTGTTTTGACGTGCTCGTGCACACTTTCCTTATAGACATCAATGGGGAGAGCCGGTCCGAAAAAAGTCTAACACCTGCGATCGCAGAAAGAAAAGCTCTGTAACGCAGTCCCATTGATTTCTATGGGGATAAAAATCTAACGTTTAAACCTAACACCCTAGCATAAACCCTGAGATCTGATCCGCAAGACCTATGAGTACTTGTATGTTTATATATCTGTGAGTACCTGTGTGTGTGTATATGTCTGTGAGTACTTGTATGTTTATATACCTGTGAGTACCTGTATGTGTATATGTCTGTGAGTAATTAATTGTGTATATATCTATGATTTCCTGTGTGTGTGTGTGTGTGTGTGTATATATGTCTGTGAATACCTGTGTGTGTGTATATGTCTGTAAAAACCTGTGTATAAGTAGTTGTGTTATTATATGCCTGTGAGTACCTGTGTGTGTTCTGTGAGTACCTGTGTGTGTATATATGTCTGTGAGTACTTGTGTGTGTATATATCTATGAGTGAAAACAAAGTATGGAAGGTCTCCCATAATGCAAAATTTCTGTCAGGTTAGGAAATATCCAGAAGTAGACCCAAATGCAAGAGCGAACTTAAACAACACCCTTGCACTCTGAGTTTAATCCAGGACGTGACCCCACGACAACCTCCAAAAAACAAAGTACTCACAATATGGAGCAGGGTTAGCCTGTGCCAAAGTAATTCTTGATATCAGCCAGATAGACTTCTGAATAAGGAACTGGTTTCAGGAAATGCCTTCCACAGAATCAGGAGAGCAGGGAAAGTCACTTATACTCAGACAGAAGAAGGGTAAAACAGGAAACAGTTAATAATGCAGGAGTAGGTCATTTGTTATCAGACAGTCTGAAGGTTAACACTGTGTAGACAGTCTTTGCAGAGTATGCAACAGGTAATCAGGCAGTTTGAGGGTTAACACTGAGTAGACAGTCTTTGCAGAGTATGCAACAGGTAATCAGGCAGTTTGAGAGTTAACACTGTGTAGACAGTCTTTGCAGAGTATGCAACAGGTAATCAGGCAGTTTGAGGGTAAACACTGTGTAGTCAGAACTTGCAGAATTAACAACATGTAATCAGGTAGATTGAAGGTTAACACTGTGTTGTCAGAACTTGCAGTGATAGCAACAGGTAAGCTGGTAGTTTGAAGGTTAACACAGATTAATCAGTACTTGTTTAGATTGGCAACAGGATATCATGCAGTTTGAAGGTTTACACTGAATAATTGTATTTGCAGAGTTTGGAAACAGGTAAACATGCAGATTGAAGATTCACAGAAATAACAGTATTTTAATAGTTTGCACTACACAGAGTAGTCTGAATATGCAGGGATTGCAGCAGGTAAACAGGAAGATTGAAAGTTTCACAAAACAAACAGTACTTGCTTTGTTTGGAGACAGGTATTCAGGAGGTTGAAGGTTAATCCAGCATAGTAAGTCCTTAAAGAGATTGGCAACAGAAAAGCAGCAGTTAGAGAGATTCCTCAGCGAAATCCTAACAAAAGCCTCAAAGTTAAGAAACAAACGGACACTGGAGAAACAGGAAGCCAGAATAAAAAGCCTGGTTGTGACATCATCAGGAAGGGGTCGCTCAGACACCTGTCAATCAAGCACACAGAGAGGACTGCAGAACTTCCCAGCAGCTGAGCGTGACAATTTCCTTTATTGTAAACTGATGCTCATAACAGGGTCAAAAGAACACAGCATTTCAGGGTACATGCCCCTTAATCATCACATCAATAAGGGGCGTGTACCCCAAAACGTTGTGTTCTTTTGACCCTGTTATGAGCATCAGTTTACAATAAAGGAAATTTTGCATTATTGGGGACCTTCCGTACTTCGTTTTCACTCTACATTTTGTGAGCCTGGTAGTAGCTCTGCGTTGGTTACTCCTACTGGATTGCAGTGCTGGATTCTACATTTTTTATATATATATATCTATGAGTACCTGTGTGTGTGTGTGTGTATATCTGTGAGTACCTGTGTGTGTGTGTGTATATGTCTGTGAGTACTTGTATGTTTATATATCTGTAAGTACCTGTGTGTGTGTACATGTCTGTGAGTTCTTGTGTATATGTGGGTATATGTCTTTGAATACTTGTATGTATATGCCTGTGAGTCCTTGCGTGTGTGTGTGTTTACTTCTTGAACATAGATCTGATCTGACATCTAATATGCGCATATAACTGACAAGTATTTTTTTGGCCATAGGTCTAGTCTGAGGTCCTGTGTGCATATAACTTGCAGGTGCTGCAGTACCATAGCTATACTTTTGTGTGTTTATTTAGTGAAAATGTAGGGATTTATTCTCTTCCAACCATATCTTTTTGTTTTTGTTCCCTCTTTATTGGTTTGGTGCAAATTACTCTTGCATAATTAATTATGCTAATTAATATAACCAGTATTTGCCTTGCACTTCAGTTTAGCTCACATAATTGAAAGCAGAAGTGCTAAATTTTTGCCGTTTTTTTAAACGTTTATAAATTACATAACATATATAAGCTCCAAGATGGTGGCGCCCAGTGTGAAGATGCAGAGCTTTACTAATTGATAACTGTACTGGTATAAAAGAAGAGAACAACTTTGAAGACAGCTACAGACGCATGAGGAAAAGCAATAGCATGGTGAGTAGTAACCACTACTATAGTTGTATTCAGCAGTTTAGGTCCCTTTAACCCCTTAACAACCAAGGATGTACAGGGTACGTCCTACAAAAACTGTCAGTTAATGACCAAGGACGTACCCTGTACATCCTCAGGGGTTTCAAGCGGTGGAAGCGATCGTGATCACTTCCAGACGCTTTCAAGGTATTACAGTGATGCCTCGATATTTATAACAAGACAGGATTGCATCTCATACAGTTTCACTTTGCTCCTGCGCAAAAAAACTATAAAAAAAAAAAAAAATAACCCCCCACCAGATCCCTTACTTTATCCAAAGGCAGCCTGCATTCCCTGGCCACTGAATCTATTTGGATCACTGGACCCTCTTTCTTATCTGACGCCACCGGAATCCCAAATTCAGCCGCCACGGACGTGAATACCACCATTAAACGTTTACAATCTTGGGACCCATCCAGGCCCACAAACAGGAAGTCATCCAAATAATGGATGACGGAGGTCAGGCCTGCCTGTTTCCGAACAACCCTTTCTATGAAACTTTTAAATGTTTCAAAATAGTAACATGAAATGGAACACCCCATGGGAATGCACACATCAATAAAGAAGGCTCCTTCCAAATAACACCCCAGCAGATGATGCGAAATAGAGGGAACAGGCAACAGCCTGAACGCTGCTTCGATATCTACTTTCCCAAGGAGCGCCCCATGCCCGGCATCATGTACCAAAGAAACAGCTTTGTCAAATGAAGCTTACCTGACTGCCGCCAAGAAGGGGCCGATACCATCGTTCACAGAGTTACCTTTAGGGTGAGACAGATGGTGAATCATTCTGAACTGACCAGGAACTTTTTCTGCACGACTCCCAAAGGGAACACCCTCAAACCAGGGATAGGAGGAAAGGCTCAACTTCCTTCTTGATCATATCCCTAACTGCTTCTGAAAATTCCCTGGCAGAATGCAAATTTTCTGAAATGGCCACACATCCCTGACCCACAAACCCAGAGCTAAAACCCATCAAAAGCAACTATGAGTCACCCTTTTTCCCTCTCACTCTACTGTACTGCTCTAAACATAGCACCATTTCTCTTACTTTCACGGGGTCTGAGCTCTGAGCAATAAAGCCCCCAACTTTTACAACCAGTTTTCCCCCTCTTACAGCACTTTGACATTGAGTGTGAACCACCGCAGCTGGAGCACTCATGCTTGTATTTACACGATGATCAAAATTTGCATGTGCTTTCGTTGTATTGAAAGGAGAGCCCTTTTCTAATGGCCACTGCTGTACTAATGCTACCTGACACTGCAGAGGACTGAAAGGACTGACCTGAACGTAAAGGCGTCATTATCTCTAGCTAAATACCCATCCATTGTCCAATCTCATCTCTGGTGAACGGCAATGCGTTGATGAAATTGTTCGTCGTACCGCCACCATGCCATGCCACCATATGTCCTATAGGCTCCAGGAATCTCGTACAGGTAACAGAATAGTGTGGCACTTTGGTCAGCAAATCTTTCACAGATCACAGTGGCCAAAATGCAAAATGCCTTGGACCAGTACCCAAACGTTTTAGGCAATTTCCTATAATGTTTTTTCCGCTCCTCCCACCATATTGGAGCCCCCCTACCGGCATCCGCTGCCTGAGGCTGGCCTTCTCTCTCCACTGCATCTGCATCTGATGATATCGTCTGCAGGGGCGACCTCTCTCAGATGCTTACCGCCACTGCTGCCTCTGGAGCTCCTATTCCAGCTGGATCTCCTTTCCGGTTCCCGGATTGCACGCCTACTCCTCTCAGCCGACCTAAGACGCCTCCCGGACCTCATCACTGGGCTAAGCCTGTCGGGAGGGCATAATCTCTGGGATAACAGCGGCCTGCTTGCCGCACTGCTGGGCCCAGAAGACTCCGTTGCAGCTCCCCCTTCACCAGCAAACAGCTTTTCCTGGATCCACTAGGCTCCTCTGGACTTCGCCAGAGTCATCAATCTGGCCAGCAACTCTTTAACATTCTCCATGGGGTACGTATGAAAGCTTCCTCTTGCTTGTTAAAACCCAAACTGCTGCCCATTTCCTGCCTAACCTCTTACTTATAAACTTTCTCACTCCACCCACCTCACCTATACTTGACCCTACACTTTCGCAGGTCCCCATACTCTCAGGCAGGGTGAATACAGTTTGGCAGATTTTTTATCATGCACAATTGAAATAAACACACGAAGCACCACTTTAAAGGAATTTGAATCCCAATTTTTTTCTTCCATGATTCAGATAGAGCCTGTGATTTTAAACAATTTTCTAATTTACTTCTATTATCATTTTTGTTTTCTTGGTATCTTTTGATGAAAAGCAGGGACGTATCCATGGAAGCGGCCCATTTCTTGAGAACTATATGGCAGCAGTTTTGCAAGAATTGTATCCATTTACAAGATGCCTCCCTAGGTATCTCTCCAACACAGAATATCATGGGAACAAAACAAATTTGATAATAGAAGTAAATTGTAAAACATTTTTTAAATGGTTTATTCTGTCTGAATCACAAAATAAAATGTATGGGTTTCATATCCCTTTAAAGCATTATGATCTAGATTACAAGCGTTAGCAATTAGCACTTACAAAATTAACCAGAGATCAGAGTATTGTTGTTTTTTATTTAAAAAAAAAAGGGCACAAATATATATTTAAATCTGCTTCCTATCGCTGTGCGACTTGCCCCCTTTGCTGCGCTAGGTTCTCTGCCGTGTCTCTCACAGCATGAAAACGAGGCTCTCTCTCATGGGAGTAGGGTTGCCACCTCGGCCATGTTTTCCTGAGTTGTACGTGCTGCAGAGAGGAACATGAATAGTGCTGTTTAGGTGCACAGTGCACACCCTGCAGCACGTGTAACTTATAAGGGTCCAGGAAAACATGACCGAGGTGGCAACCCTACATGGGAGCCTGTGGAAGCGTGCACTACTGAGCGCAAAGCTTTCGTGCAATGCGAACACGAGCTTGCATTCACATTGCGCTGGACTTAAAATACGAGCGCACAATTGCTTGCGCTGGTATTACGAGTACAGCGCAAATATCTTGCTTGCATAAGTGCAATTTTGCGCTGCACTCGTAGTCTGGCCTTATATCCCTAGACCCACTGCTTGACTTTGCATAAATTAAAGCTAGGAATCTAATACTACATAAGATGTAAGCACAACAGTGGCTGTTTGTTTTACACAACACAATTATTTTTGAGAGGTGAAACCAATAATTGAAGCGAGCCCATATCAACCCCTTTGCTGCAGATAATAATGCCAGTTTCGTGTAAAACTTTGGTCAGTGCACAAACTGCAAATTCCCACCATGTTATCATTTTTGCAAACAATCATTATTTGTTTAGACATTTTTTAGGATCAAAGAGCTGCAGTGAAGGTTATCATCTTTTAAAATTATAATCTGTTTTAAATCCTCCAGAGTTTGTGTGGCATAAAATAAATAACCTTCTGCTTTTGTATAATGAGCTCTATTTGGATCTGTGACCATTGCTCTTGATATAAATCACACCAATTAGAACATTTCACAAGGAAAAAAAAAAATCAGGCAGCTCTAATTATTTGCTATAATCACACAGGGACATTGCGTCATCTGTTTCCTCTTCTGCCTTGATAATGTTGCTCAATGTTATCTCATGTTCTCCTTGGCAGATAATCTTTTAAAGAAATGCAAGCTGTGCGAGACAGGTGGCCGAGGAAGCCATCCTTGTAAGACACATTGTACACTGATTTGTGGCTAACAGGTAAGCTCCAAAGCTAACTGCACTTCTATTCTTTGTTAAAATATGTTTTTTTCTGTACTATTTTCAGGTGATTTTTCTGATTTGTAGTAACTGATGAAGCTGAAACGTTAAGGGTTATCTTTAATGTATCACATAATCATTTCATTGTTGCTCTATTCAATATATTCAGTTTGTTTTGTAGCTGATTCTCCAAAATAATTTGCTCTTTTTAGTCTTTTCATCATGCAAGATGTAAGTCTTAATTTAATTACATGCTGTTCACCAGGAATAAAGCTTCATTTCAGAGGCTTGAAATATAGTTCCAGCCCATGTCCTGGATTTATAAACTATACAGTTTTTATATCAAGATCCTAATTAAATTCATTTTGTTTTGCTGATAGAAGTTAAATGATCCTATCATGATTATATGAGTTTATGAAATCTTACTGTGCTTGCATATGATTTAACCTGACATCTGCAAACATTTGTATTTTTTCTGTTTTCTTATTTTGCAAAGTATACAAAAATATGTTAATATATAATGTATCCATATCTTCAAGAAACTGAGCTATGCAGATATTTTAGGAAGTTATGTATAATTCTTCTTTAGTTCTAGTATAAGTAATTGTGTGTGATAAATAGCAGCTTATTGATGCATATTTAGCATTTAAAAATACTACGTTCTTTTTGTATCTTGTGCAAAATAATATTTTGATTATTTTCTGGCTTAATTCTTTTGTGAAAGAATATACCCAGTGCTACGGAATTTTGTGACTCTATACAAATAAATGATAATAATAATCATAATAATACATGTCCGCACATAAAACCCCAATGATTATCCCAAATACTAGTATCAAAATGAACACAGAAAAAAACTTGTTTTTTATGCCTTTTATTGCGCAAACATAAATGGGGTAAATGTTACAGTTTGAGTCAGTGCGTTTTGAAGGAGGTTATTTGTAGGTTTGACATCGTATGTACTTCATATGTCATTAGATTGGGGTTCTTTAAAACATATAACTAACTGCATGAGTGTGTGATAAAATAAGGTATTAAAGCAGTAGAAATTGTAAGTGAATTTAATGTATAGAGCTCACTCTATAAGGCTGGGTATGTGGAGATGAAGCTCTGAACATAGCTGGGTCCAGGTGTTATTCTAACAGTGGAGGCTTAGATGTAGAATAAAGAGCTATACGCTGGTGTTAGAGATATAAATTCAGGGGTGATTGTATTATGAAGATGTTTGATTAAAGAGGACGTTTCATGCTTGTCTACGCATGAAGTTATAGAGGACTCTTTGACAGTGTAGATTAGAATCAGCAATGTTCATGTGTCTTGTATGGATATTTTTAGATTTGTATATATTACATTGTACTAACTAGTATTTAGTAGATGTGAAGGTTGATTACAAAGCTCTAGAAGAGTTTACCAGATTTATCTACACAAATACTCTTAGACTTTAATGATGATTTTCTGTAGAAAAAAGGATTGTGATTAGCCATTAAAGGGACATGAAACATATTTTTTTCTTCTTTTATGATTTAGAAAGAGCAAGCAATTTGAAACAACTTTCTTATTTACTTCTATTATCTAATTTTGCTTCATTCTTTAGATATCCTTTGCTGAAAAGCATATATAGATAGGCCTATTAGCTGCTGATTGGTGGCAGCACATTGATGCCTTGTGTTATTGGCTCACCCATGTGCCTTGCTATTTCTTCAGCAAAGGATATCTAAAGAATGAAGCAAATTATATAAAAGAAGTAAATTGGATTGGTGTTTAAAATTGTATCCTGTATCTGAATCATGAAAGAAAAATGTTTGGTATAGTGGCCCTTTAAGTGTGCAGACCTAAACAGCTAATGAATCATTTCTGTTGTTTCCTTTCACCTGCTAGGACTTGCATCCTACTAATATGATCCCTAGGGCAATGGTTTGACTTGTCGGCCCCAATGACTTTCACCTGGAATTCCCAAGTGCTGAGCTCACTATGGTCACCATCTCTAGAGGGGTATTAGTTGCAATGTAAGGTTGAATGGTGAGCATGTATGGAAAAAGGGAGCATAAGCAGATGCAAAATAGGTAAGGAAGGTGGAACATATTTAAAGGCTCTAGATAGTTCGTAATATGGTGTTGTCATTATGTGTTTGTTTCAGCAACCATAACCCCAACATGTATGGTACAAATTTATTTGAAGTGGAGCATGGATTCTCATCATTCTTAAAAGGTTCTTAGTAACTTCTCTAGGAATAGTTTGTCTCCCCAGTGTAATCAGAACAACAAAGAAACAAGTTTCCTTATTAACAATCACAAACTACAAAATGCTGCCCTTGGGAGAGGCTTCTTTAGAGAATAGTTCAGCTCTTGTTAACACTTTCACTTTTATAACACGGAGTCCTGAAGATCTCCTCTTGGCTACTGAGTAAAGTAGATGTCACAAAGACCTGCAAAGCAGTTAGAATACCTTCTCACACAATGGTCTAGATTACAAGTGGAGCGCAAAATATTGTTTTTGCAAGGACGACATTTGTGCATCACTTAGTAATACCAGTGCACGCAAACGTGCGCTAGTATTACAAGTGACCCGCAATGCGAACGTGACCTTGCGTGCTTCCATAGGCTCCAATGGGAACTTTGTTCTCATACCGTGAGACTCGGCGTGAGAACCTAGAGCAGTGAAGGTGCTAAGTCTTGCAGCGATGAGCAGAAAATGTTAAATATATATGTATATGTGTATATAAATATATATATATATATGTTTATATGTGTATATACACATATTAACACATAAATATATATGTATGTAAGCATATAAATATATATTTACAGGGAACACACAGTTCCCATAGACCACAATATAAAGGCACTTTTCAGTGCTGTTTCTTTTTCTAACACCCCACACCGGCCAATTTTAGTTCCCCAAAACTGCCTAATGCAGGTAGCAATAACCACCAGCCACTTGTAATTGCTGGTTATTTATGGTGTGCCCGCAAACGGCCAAATTTGCCCGATTGCAGGTGCGCAATAAATTAGCACTCCACTTATAATCTTGGCTTAAATAATATAAAAACTGGATTATATATCCAAAGCAAAATTTAGCGGCTGCATGTTTAAAAATTATTTTAGTTGTTAATATATTGAAAAAATAAGTGTAACATTTTAGTGCCCATAAAACAATGGGGGCTACCATGTTGTAACCTAGGTTTCCTTCTCTGCTGTGGCCAGTGAGGGACAGCTAAAAATAACTCATTAGAGTGAGCAACCAATGGCTGCACAGAATATAGCAGTGTTAAGTAATGCATTGGGTTGAGCACGTTTTACACGTTGAAAAGAAACTGTTTTTGCTCAAAAAAAGCCGAACTTAGAATATTGTGCGCACAAAAATGTATTCCCCCATAGAAGTCAATGGAGCAAAAAAGGGTGGGGGGGAATCTAACACCCTACTCGTGCGCAAACTCGATCATCACATATTCTCAAGTGCGCTAACCCGACATGAAAATAGGAATATTTCACATTCCAATGTTCTTCACATTGCAGAATTTATTCATAAATACATATTTCTACATATATATGATGGTATTTTGGCACTCTCTCTCTCTCTCTCTCTCTCTCTCTCTCTCTCTTTCTCTATATATATATATATATATATATACCTTTATATATAGATGATTATATATAGTTATATACAGTATATATATAGCAATATCTTTTTAAAAATACATAGAACATATTCTGCTATGTGCAGAACATTGGAATGTAAACTATTTACACTAAAAACACAGTATAACACTTTATTAAATATAATTATTACATAAATATGTATTTACATGTTTTCATCTACTTAAGTGCAAAGTGCTCCAATGCACGTCTGTATACAGTATGTCTATATATGTGTGCATATGTGTATATGTCTGTAAATACATATAATACATATATACACATAAATACAGAAATACACACATATAAACATATATATATACAGTATCTCACAAAAGTGAGTACACCCCTCACATTTTTGTAACTATTTTATTATATGTTTTCATGTGACAACACTGAAGAAATGACAATTTGTTACAATGTAAAGTAGTGAGTGTACGGTCTGTATAACAGTGTACATTTGCTGTCCCCTCAAAATAACTCAAAACACAGCCATTAATGTCTAAACCATTAACAACAAAAGTGAGTACACCCCAAGTGGAAATGTCCAAATTGGGCCCAATTAGCCATTTTCCCTCCCCGGTGTCATGTGACTTGCCCATTCTCCTCTCAGTCTGCCCATTCTCCTCTGACATCAACAAGGCACTTTCATCCACACAACTGCCACTCACTGGATATTTTCTCTTTTTCTGACCATTCTCTGTAAACCCTAGAGATAGTTGTGCGTGAAAATCCCAGTAGATCAGTTTTTGAAATACTCAGACCAGCCCGTCTGGCATCAACAACCATGCCACGTTCAAAGTCACTTAAATCCCCTTTCTTCCCCATTCTGATGCTTGGTTTGAACTTCAGCAAGTCGTCTTCACCACGTCTAGATGCCTAAATGCATTGAGTTGCTGCCATGTGATTGGCTGATTAGCAATTTGTGTTAGCAAGCAATTGAACAGGTGTACCTAATAAAGTGGCCGGTGAATGTGTATATATATATATATATATATATATATATATATATTATATATATATATCAGCAAATCAATGAAAGCACTCACTGGTCCTTTTTAAATTTGTGGTTTTAATTGATGTGACCCTGAGGAAGGGGAGTGTGTCCCCGAAATGTCACATCAATTAAAACTACAAATTCAAAGGACCAGTCAACACAGTAGATTTGCATAATCAACAAATGCAAGATAAGACAATGCAATAGCACAAAGGCGGGGCGATTGTATTAATGAACTATGATGACTATAGGGATGACATCCTGACACAATTGGCAGATGCAGACACATACTCCATGTTAACAAAAGACCTTACAACCATGTACAAGAAACAGATAGATGGCATTTTACAGATGGGTTTACAACAAGGGTATTTAACAGACAAATTATATGATTTTTGTGTCACACAATATCCACGAATACCTATCTTGTATACAACTCCAAGAATACATAAAACCTTACATAAACCTCCGGGACTTCCCATAGTGTCAGCAGTACAATCGCTTACCCAACCGGTTGCGCAGGTGATCGACATCCTTTTACAACCAACTGTAAAGGGGGTCAGATCATATATAGCTGACACCAATGATCTGATAAGGAAAATGAGGGATGTGAGTGTGGAGACTGGTGACATCCTGGTAACCCTGGATGTCAACAGTCTCTACACAATCATCCCTCATGATAAGGGCATAGATGCAGTAAGAACTCATTTGACGGAAGGCAGGCTATATGAGGGGCCACCAGTTGAATATTTACTTACCCTTTTAGAGTACCTCAGCCATAATTATTTTCGATTTGAGACAACATTTTACCTACAGATAGCAGGTACGGCGATGGGGTCGAATATGGTCCCATCCTATGCCAACATATTTATGTCCCAGTTCGAAAATGATTATTTATGGAACACTGACACATCGTCGATAGTGTTTTATGTAAGATACATCGATGATGTTTTCTTGATCTGGCGAGGGGGGCAAAGAACATTACTCGATTGGTTTAATCATCTAAACAACACAGAAACCACTGTGAGATTTAAAATTAGCCTCAATGAGAAAGAAATACAGTTCCTAGATCTAAATATCTACATACAGGGACAGAAGTTGGGAAGTACACTTTATCACAAGCCAACAGATAGAAATTCTATACTGAGTGCCAACAGCTGCCATCCGCCCACACTCCTGAGGGGGATCATTAAGTCCCAAATGATACGTGTAATTAGGAACAATTCGAACCATTTTGCAGGGGTCTCCCAGCTGCAGGAAATGAGGGACAAGTTTCTTCAGAGGGGCTACAAGAAGAGAATAGTGGAGGATACCTTAAATAAGGTCCTACCACTTACACAAGATACCCTCATCCACAAAGCAGCAAAAGCAGAAACAGAAAATAAATTAATAATGGCTACCACCTTTGCCCCAAATACCACACAAGCTGGCAAAATATTGAGGACACATTGGCCCCTGATACAATCAGACACAAGGCTGACATTTGCAGAGAGAATGACACCTATGATAGCCTACAGAAGAGGAACCAATCTACGAGACATCTTGGTCCGCACTGACCCCAAAAAAAGCTACATAGGTGCTACACATAAAAACATCAAAGGCTCATACAAGTGCGTGGGATGCACCACATGCAATGGGTTGATATCTACCAAAACGTTTCACCATCCACAAACGAATAAAGTGTACACCATCCAACACTCTATATCCTGCAACACGACACATGTGATATACCTGCTCTATTGTCCGTGCTCTCAATTCTATGTTGGAAAAACGAGTGGAACACTCAGAGAAAGGATGGCCAATCACAGGAGAGCTATCCGAGTAGCACTTAAGGAAGGGGATTCGGACCAACCGGTGGCGAGACACTGTGCAGTAAAATCACATCAAGTATCGACCATCAGGTACATTCTCATCGATCATATCCCCCCCCTGGATAGAGGGGGAGATCGGAATAAGACCCTATTGAGGCGTGAAGCAGAGTGGATGTACAGACTTGGCACTATAACCCCAGGGGGACTGAATTCACCACCGGACTATAAAGCGCTCATATAGATTGGAGACACACTACGAGGCATGGCCAGTGGCAAACCCTAGTATGCTTTGGTAGTTTGGCAAACTTGTCCCCAGTGGGGGTGAGCTATCTAACATACACCAAAAACCTGAGTAGGAGGGAGACACCTAGGTGCCACCCAGCACTCATGATACAAATGGTCCACGAAGGCATATTGCGCTTCTTATACATTCTATCTCCGATATCTATATAAAAATGAGCTGAAGACATAACAAGGAGCAAGTAGAGTCACACCAGAAAAAGATACAGGAAAAAGGAACTGTTCCTTCCATTGAAGGATCATATATAAAGGATAGGGGATGGTGTACACCAAGAAAGAGAAGAATCAGTTCTATAACATCATGACAAGAGGGCAAGCAAAATAACATAAGAACTGTATAAGAGATAAAATTTGAATAAAATTTGAATTTATAAAATTTGAATTTACAAGACATGATTCTATCCAAATATTTAGTCAATTATATTTATATCATCAGGGGCCAATCCTGCAGTAGTACATAGTAGCCAATATAGTAGTGCTTAATTGTTAGTATGTATACTAGCATTTTATCTGTTACTTTTTATTTTTTTATTTTTTCCATTTTTAATTTGTGTCAATATATACATGATATATATAGTGCAAAGTGGTGTATGAAAGATGTAACTAGATTAGTATATGTGGGTCAGATTAATAGAATAGTACTAGTATGAACACAGTACGTATACTGATAATAAGAACGGAACATATGCATAACAACATAGTGCCCTAAAGAATAGTATAACGTAGGATCCTTACGCCAAATAATTCCGGCAGAAGGATGTTACCATGATCACCAGAATAACAAAAACTCACAACACAACCAGTGTAGTAAGTACATGCATCACAATGAAAAAATAAAAAACAGAGACCCGATCAGTATTACAAAAAGGATAAGAGCGGGGTACAAGTAGTGAGTTGTTTCGAGATAATCAATGTAATATAAGTGACAAACATAAGTAGGAAATGATAACACCGATAGTGCACTATAAGTATTTATTCATTTAAGCATCGAGGGGATGCAAAAGAATAATTAGCACATGTATATAGTAATAATATGAATTTGATGCATAACATTGACACATATGATTTAAATAATATATACATACTAAAAAGTTGTATAATATTTGACGTAACCTACCGGAAGTAGTAGAAGTAGACACTTCCGGGTTAGTAATGGTGGAACGCAAGGTATGCGTTCCACGGATTGTTTTTGCCGCACTTTCACTGATCTAACACAGGTGGGAATTGTTTGTTGTGTATACACATGTGTATAAATTTGTTTGCTTTGTCACATTTTGTCATGCTGATGAAGGGGAAAACATCCCCAAAAACGTTTCACTAAAGAAAGCTTTGATTGTTCACTTGAAAAAGACCTGAGAGTGCATTTATTTGCAAGGAATATATATATATATATCAGCAAATCAATGAAAGCACTCACTGGTCCTTTTTAAATTTGTGGTTTTAATTGATGTGACCCTGAGGAAGGGGAGTGTGTCCCCGAAATGTCACATCAATTAAAACTACAAATTTAAAGGACCAGTCAACACAGTAGATTTGCATAATCAACAAATGCAAGATAAGACAATGCAATAGCACAGTCTGAACTTCAAATGAGTAGTAGATTTTTTTTCTGACAATTTTAAAAGTTATGTCTTTTTCCACTCCCCCTGTACCATGTGACAGCCATCAGCCAATCACAAATGCATACAGGTACCATGTGACAGTAATCAGCCATTCACAAATGCATACACACTTATTCTTGCACCTGCTCAGTAGGAGCTGGTGACTCAAAAAGTTTAAATATAAAAAGACTGTGCACATTTTGTTAATGGAAGTTAATTGGAAAGTTGTTTAAAATGGCATGCTCTATCTGAATAATGAAAGTTTAATTTTGATTGAGTGTCCCTTTAAAAAGGACCAGTGAGTGGTTCTATTGAATTTCTGCACTTAACCCTGGCGGATGTATTTTTAAGTGAGAGTGTGCTTTATCTGAACTTTTTGTGTATGTGTGTGTGTGTGTGTGTGTGTGTGTTTATATATATATATATATATATATATATATATATATATATATATATATACTGTATCTAACAAAAGTGAGTACACCCCTCACATTTTTGTAAATATTTTATTATATCGTTTCAAGTGACAACACTGAAGAAATGACACTTTGCTACTATGTAAGCAGTGAGTGTACAGCCTGTATAACAGTGTAAATTTGCTGTCCCCTCAAAATAACTCAACGCACAGCCATTAATGTCTAAACCGTTGGCAACAAAAGTGAGTACACCCCTAAGTGGAAATGTCAAAATTGGGTCCAATTAGCCATTTTCCCTCCCGGGAAGGTGTGAATGGGGAGCAGGTGTGTTAAATTTGGTGTTATCGCTCTCACACTCTCTCATACTGGTCACTGGAAGTTCAACATAGCACCTCATGGCAAAGAACTCTCTGAGGATCTGAAAAAAAGTTTTGTTGCTCTACATAAAGATGGCCTAGGCTATAAGAAGATTGCCAAGACCCTGAAACTGCCTGCAACACGGTGGGCAAGACGATACAGCGGTTTCACGGGACAGGTTCCACTCAGAACAGGCCTCGCCATGGTCGACCAAAGAAGTTTAGTGCACGTGCTTAGTGTGATATCCAGAGGTTGTCTTTGGGAAAGAGACGTATGAGTGCTGCCAGCATTGCTGCAGAGGTTAAAGGGGTGAGGGGTCAGCCTGTCAGTGCTCAGACCATATGCCGCACACTGCATCAAATTGGTCTGCATGTCTGTCGTCCCAGAAGGAAGCCTCTTCTAAAGATGATGCACAAGAAAGCCCACAAACAGTTTTCTGAAGACAAGCAGTCTAAGGACATAGATTACTGGAACCATGTCCTGTGGTCGGATGAGACCAAGATACAATTTTTTGGTTCAGATGGTGTCAAGCTTGTGTGGCGGCAGCCACGTGAGGGGTACAAAGACAAGTATGTCTAGCCTACAGTCAAGCATGATGGTGGGAGTGTCATGGTCTGGGCCTGCATGAGTGCTGCCGGTACTGGGGAGCTACAGTTCATTGAGGGAAAAATGAATGCCAACATGTACTATGACATACTGAAGCAGAGCATGATCCCCTCCGTTCGGAGACTGGGCCACAGGGCAGTATTCCAACATGATAACGACCCCAAAGACACCTCCAAGACGACCACTGCATTGCTAAAGAAGCTGAGGGTAAAGGTGATGGACTGGCCAAGCATGTCTCCAGACCTAAACCCTATTGATCATCTGTGGGGCATTCTCAAACGGAAAGTGGGGGAGCGCAAGGTCTCTAACATCCACCAGCTTCGTGATGTCATCATGGATGACTGGAAGAGGACTCCAGTGTCAACCTGTGAAGCTCTGGTGAACTCCATGCCCAAGAGGGTTAAGGCAGTGTTGGAAAATAAAGGTAGCCACACAAAATATTGACACTTTGGGCCCAATTTGGACATTTCCACTTAGGGGTGTACTCACTTTTGTTGCCAATGGTTTAGACATTAATTGCTGTGTGTTGAGTTATTTTGAGGGGACAGCAAATTTACACTGTTATACAGACTGTACACTAACTACTTTACATTGTAACAAAGTGTAATTTCTTCAGTGTTGTCACATGAAAAGATATAATAAAATATTTACAAAAATGTGAGGGGTGTACTCACTTTTGTGAGATACTGTGTATATATATATATATATATATATACACACACATATATATATATATTTATTTATATTTACATACATATCCATCTTTAGACATGTATATGTATGCATCTCTGTTAAAGCCCTTTGCATTATTTTTTTTTCTAACCCCTGAGACCTGATATATTTGAGCCCTTTTAACTTTTTTGTGCAATATTTTTTAAAATAATTTTTCTTAGATAGTGTTATTGTGAGTGTAACTGTACTTTGTAATGTATTTTTGATGTTTTGTGCCACTTTTTTTGTTTTGCAAAACAGTTAGAGCTTTGAAGTCTCGCTAACCCGATCGTGTTTACTTTTAACTCGTAATACGAGCAAAAACTCAACACGTGCAAACATCCGCAATAAACCCCACATTTTAGGGCCCTCCCTCTTATTTTTGGGTGCCACCATTTTAAAACCAATGTTACACTGAAGGCATTTGAAGGAAAGCTGCTGCACACACAGGATAACAGCACAATGCACTGACAACTAGATGTCAATATGCTGGGAGGCTGGGCATTACTCCAATTATTATAAAATGTTTTTAGTGTTTAATGTCCCCTAAAGAAAACCTTTTTAGATAAAGACTACAAATTAATTTAAAGAGACAGTCTAGTCCAAATGAAACATTCATAATTCAGATAGGACATGTAATTTTAAACAACTTTCCAATTTACTTTTATCATCAACTTTGCTTTGTTTTCTTGGTATTCTTAGTTGAAAGCTAAACCTAGCTAGACTCATATGCTAATTTCTAAGCCCTTGAAGGCCACCTCTTATCTGAATGCATTTGACAGTTTTTCACAGCTCGAGGATGTTAGTCCATGTGTACAATATAGATAACATTGAGCTCATGTCCATATGTTATTTATGAGTCAGCACTGATTGGCTAAAACACAAATTAGCAAAAGCTTAGATACATGGTAATTAGAGGTATAACGTATATTTCTATATCAGTGTTGGTTATGCAAAACTAGTGAATGTGTAATAAAGGGATTATCTATCTTTTTAAACAATACCATTTTTGGTGTTAACTGTCCCTTTAACCCCTTAATGACCACAGCACTTTTCCATTTTCTGTCCGTTTGGGACCAAGGCTATTTTTACATTTCTGCGGTGTTTGTGTTTAGCTGTAATTTTCCTCTTACTCATTTACTGTACCCACACATATTATATACCGTTTTTCTCGCCATTAAATGGACTTTCTAAAGATACCATTATTTTCATCATATCTTATCATTTACTATAAAAAAAAATATAAAATATGAGGAAAAAATTGAAAAAAACACACTTTTTCTAACTATGACCCCCAAAATCTGTTACACATCTACAACTACCAAAAAACACCCATGCTAAATAGTTTCTAAATTTTGTCCTGAGTTTAGAAATACCCAATGTTTACGTGTTCTTTGCTTTTTTTGTAAGTTATAGGGCCATAAATACAATTAGCACTTTGCTATTTCCAAACCATTATTTTTCAAAATTAGCGCTAGTTACATT
The DNA here is from genome assembly GCF_027579735.1 of Bombina bombina. Lineage (NCBI taxonomy): Eukaryota > Metazoa > Chordata > Amphibia > Anura > Bombinatoridae > Bombina > Bombina bombina. The sequence goes on along the minus strand of NC_069499.1, from coordinate 30,465,765 downwards.
AGAACACTAATATCTTTCAGGAATCTCTGAATATCCATTGACATGTATATATTTTTTTTTAGTAGACATCCCAAAGTATTCATCTAGGCCCATTTTGGTATATTTCATGCCACCATTTCACCGCCAAATGCGATTAAATACAAAAAATCGTTCACTTTTTTACAATTTTTTTCACAAACTTTTGGTTTCTCACTGAAATTATTTACAAACAGCTTGTGTAATTATGGCTTAAATGGTTGTAAATTCTTCTCTGGGATCCCCTTTGTTCAGAAATAGCAGACATATATGGCTTTGGCGTTGCTTTTTAGTAATTAGAAGGCTGCTAAATGCCACTGCGCACTACACGTGTATTATGCCCAGCAGTGAAGGGGTTAATTATGGAGCATGTAGGGAGCCTTTAGGGATAATTTTAGCTTTAGTGTAGTGTAGTAGACAACCCCTAGTATTGATCTAGGCCAATTTTGGTATATTTCATGCCACCATTTCACCGCCAAATGCGATCAAATTAAAAAAAACGTTAAATTTTTCACAATTTTAGGTTTCTCACTGAAATCATTTACAAACAGCTTGTGCAATTATGGCACAAATGGTTGTAAATGCTTCTCTGGGATCCCCTTTGTTCAGAAATAGCAGACATATATGACTTTGGCGTTGCTTTTTGGTAATTAGAAGGCCGCCAAATGCCGCTGCATTTCACACGTGTATTATGGCTAGCAGTGAAGGGGTTAATTATGTAGCTTGTAGGGAGCTTGCAGGGTTAATTTTAGCTTTAGTGTAGAGCTCAGCCTCCCACCTGAAACATGAGACCCCCTGATCCCTCCCAAACAGCTCTCTTCCCTCCCCCACCCCACAATTGTCCCCGCCATCTTAAGTACTGGCAGAAACTCTGCCAGTACTAAAATAAAAGCTATATTTGGGCTTTATTTGTGTTTTTTTTAGCATATTTACATATGCTGCTGTGTAGGATCCCCCCTTAGCTCCCAGCCTCACTGATCCCCCACCAAACAGCTCTCTAACCCTCCCCCTCTGCCTTAATGGGCGCCATCTTGGGTACTGGCAGCTGTCTGCCAGTACCCAGTGTAGTCAAAAAAATGTGCCTTTTTATTTTTTTAAATGATTTTTTCTGTAGTGTAGCTTCCCCCCCCCCCCAAGATCAACCCCCCACCCCTTCCATGTCCCTTAGCTGTTTATTAACAGCTTTAAAAACTTTATTTTTTTTACTTCTCCCAGTTTATTTTTCTGTAGTGCAGCGGTTCCCTCCCGCTCCCGCCCCCTGCACGCGCCCCGCCCGCCGCCCCCCGTGCACGCGCGCGCTCCCGTGCGCGCTCCCGCCCCTCCCGCCCCCGATCCCGCCCCCCTCCACTCCATTCGGCACATCGATGGCCGACCACCCGCCTCCCAGACTTGCTCCCACCCACCAACGATACCGGCCACCGATGTCCGGTGCAGAGAGGGCCACAGAGTGGCTCTCTCTGCATCGGATGGCCAAGGGGGGTTATTGCAGGATGCCTCGATATCGAGGCATCACTGCAATAACCGGAAAGCAGCTGGAAGCGTGCAGGATCGCTTCCAGCTGCTTTCCAGACCAAGGACGTACGCCACACGTCCTCGGTCATTAACTGTCTTTTTTTTGAGGACGTGTGGCGTACGTCCTTGGTCATTAAGGGGTTAAACTATCGTTTTTTCCTCTTAAAGGGACAGTAAAGTCAAAATTAAACTTTCATGATTCAGATAGGACATGACATTTTAAACAACTTTCCAATTTACTTTTATCATCAAATTTGCTTTGTTCCCTTGGTGGTATTTTTGAAAAGCTAAACCTAGCTGGGCTCAAACTGATTTCTAAACCGTTGAAAACCACCTCTTAGCTCAGAGCATTTTGAAAGTTTTTCACAGTTAGACAGTGTTAGTTCATGTGTGTCATATAGATAACATTGTGCTCACTCCCGTGAAGTTATTTAGGAGTCTTCACTGATTGACTACACTGCATGTCTGTCAAAAGCACTTAGATAAGGAGGCTGTCTGCAGAGGCTTAGATACAAGGTAATCACAGAGGTAAAAAGTATATTAATATAACAGATAAGGGTCAGTCTGCAGAGGCTTAGATACAAGGTAATCACAGAGGTAAAAAGTATATTAATATAACTGAGATAAGGAGCAGTCTGCATAGGCTTAGATACAAGGTAATCACAGAGGTAAAAAGTGTATTAATATAACTGAGATAAGGAGCAGTCTGCAGAGGTTTAGATACAAGGTAATCACAGAGGTAAAAAGTGTATTAATATAACTGAGATAAGGAGCAGTCTGCATAGGCTTAGATACAAGGTAATCACAGAGGTAAAAAGTATATTAATATAACTGAGATAAGGGGGCAGTCTGCATAGGCTTAGATACAAGGTAATCACAGAGGTAAAAAGTACATTAATATAACTGTGTTGGTTATGCAAAAACAGGGAATGGGTAATAAAGGGATTATCTATCTTTTTAAATAAGATTTTTTTTTGGTGTAGACTGTCCCTTTAATCCTTCAGCTGGAGTGATTGCTTGATTCAGTTGCTTACTAAAGACATAAGATTTGTTTTGTTATTGGTGCTAAAAATCCTCCTTGAATGAAACAGTAAAGCATTGAATCCTTAGCATTTCATAGTATGTAGCGCACAGCTGCCATCTTGTGGTTTCATCGCCAATTACATTTTAAACATTATACACAGTTAGAGATGGAAGAATTCCTTGGAGATAATGATTTTTCAAACTAAGGCTTGAGAGTCATAGTTCTCTCTAGTACATTGAATGTGGCCACTAAACTTGCCCACATTGTATAAAGATTTACTACTTTCTCATTTAAATTATTTACATGGTTTTATTTTGAGGTAAATAATTAATTATTCATAAAGCTTTTAAGAGATAGCCATTTGTGTATATATATATATGTGTGTGTTTGTGTGTATATATATATATATATAAAACAAGGAAGGGGACTGCACTCTCAGACCGGACCGGGTACACATCCCATGACCCTGCAACATTTTCAGCCCTGGGTGCTCACTGGCACTCACAGGAAGCTGTGCTTGTCCCCAGAGTCAAAGGCAGATAACCCCAGAGCAGGTCTGGGTGCAAGAACCATAGGGAAAATTACAAAACAAATTAATACAACACACAGAGAAAGTCCAGCACTCACTTACAAGCTCTCAGTTAAGATTAAAAGCAAAAATGGAAGAGTTAGTTACCGCATTTGGCCAAATGGGACAAGCCCAGGTACCACGTCAAGGTCCCTTCCAAAAACCTGGGACCCTAAAACAGCGACACACTGCAAGCTCTCAATCCAACAAACTGGGAACAAGTGAAGGGTGCACAGGCTTATGTAATCACCCTAGACATATACAAAATATATGTTGTATTAATTTATTTTGTAATTTTCCCTATGGTTCCTGCTGTAAGTGAGTGCTGGACTTTCTTTGTGTGTTGTGTATATATATATATTTATATAAAATAAGGCCCAAGAGATGCACTCGTTGTGATACAATTTTTTTTTAATTAAAAGTGAGTTAACGTTTTCGGGGAGTAGTTATACAGGAAGTACAGGTACAAACAGAAATCTCACAGTTTGAGACACTGAATCTTGCAACCATACAACAAAACCAGCAAGAGAATTGGATGGATAAACTTCAACTACAATTGCACCAATATGAGGTAGAATTAATGCAATTTAAGAATAAAAAACTAGAAGCAGTAACGAATGACTATAGGGACAGGCACATATACATCTGGCAGCTGTCACAACAAGATCGCCAAAGAGAATACCCAGCCCGCTTCAGAAGACAAAGGTACAGAAAACTAGCAAACTTGCAAACAGTAGACTCACTGGGCTCCGGCTCAGAAGGGGAACCCCCGATTTACCGCCAAGTACAGAATCACCTGCAAGTACAGGAGTCACCACCGGGTCAAAAAACGGGGTAGGCAAAGACCCCATCGCAGAAGGGGTGGGTACAAAGCGCAAACCTCCAAGGCCACTGAATGTCCGAAACTGAAAATAGTAGTCAACCTAAGTGACAGGATACTAACACCAGTTGAAAACAGGGTACTTAACAAAGGTTTGACATACATACCCACATGCAGTTCTGATGCTTTTGGACTCTATATTGATCTCCAGAAATTCCAAAGACATCTCAAATTGAAGTAATACTTCGGGAAAACAGAGGAACCAACACAAAGTCTCCATACGGTTAAAAAACAGTCAACCTTCGACCCACAGAGCAACAATGCCAGTATCCGCACTTATCATAGACTCACACAAAAAGATATGGACAACAAAATTAAAGAACAGAACACCCAGGGTTTTAACAACTGTACCAAGGAAGAGCGCCAGGCAATCACTACTTTGGCACAAGATCCAACCATAATAATAAGGGAAGATAAAGGAGGGGCCATAGTCCTACAGAACTATAAGGACTACAGGGAGGAGGCTCTTCACCAACTAGAAGACCCCGAAACCTATCGCAAACTACCCAGGGATCCGACCGGTGTCTTCAAAGCCAAGATTGACAGCTATTTGGAGCAGTCCTTCCAAGAAGGGTACATTACCAAACAGGAACTGGATTTTCTTATTACAACACATCCTAGACTTCCGGTCTTTTATGCTGTACCCAAAATTCATAAAAGATTACTCCGGCCCCCGGGTAGACCGATAGTGTCAGCCATACAGTCTCTCCACCAACCACTCGCCAAGTTTGTGGACATTCATCTACAACCATTGGTTAGATGCATGGACTCCTTTCTATTAGACTCCAACATGCTACTCAACATATTGAAAACCATGGAACCACTGAGGGCAGATGATATTTTGGTCACACTGGACGTTCCTGTTCAAACGTTACATAGACAATTTGATACTGATCTGGCGTGGCACAGAGGAAGGACTATTATTATGGTTTGAAAGACTTAATACATTATTCCCTGCCATACAGTTCAAAATGGATTTCATCCTCTCCTCTATTGACTTCCTGGACCTCCGTCTGTACAAGGGACCTGATGGACTACAGTCGAAGTTGTTCAGAAAAAAGACGGACAGAAATACCCTACTACACTACACAAGCTGCCATCCACCAGCATTGAAAAGGGCTTTACCCAATTCACAGTATAAGAGCGTGATGAGGAACAATACTGAAGAACAAAATCTTGAACTCCAATTGGAAGAAATGACTAACAGATTTCTGGAAAGAGGATATCCAGGCAAAACACTAGCCCAGGTGAAGCAGAACCTAAGGACCACCACATTGATGAACAAAGAGATTGTTCAGCAGCCAAGACTTACATTCTCTACCACTTATACCCATGACAAACAGGGCCTAACAAAGAGCCTAAGAAAGAATTGGCAGATCATTACTTCGGATCCCTCACTTCCATTTTGGGATTCTCCACCACCACGAGTGGGGTATAGAAGAGGGAGATCCCTCCGTGATCGGATGGTACATACGGATCCAGTCCATTGTTATTAGAAAACTACCTGGCTAAAGACAAAAAAAACCCGGTTGTTTCAGATGCATAGGTTGCACTACCTGTAATGCCCTCATAGCTGGTCCTTACTTTACGCACCCACATAGTGGAAGGAAATACTACCATAAACATCGAATGACCTGCACTACCACCCACGTGGTATATCTACTTCACTGCATCTGCGGACTATTCTATGTGGGAAAGACTACAGATGACCTCCGTATTTGGATGGCTAATCATAGGTCATCTATAAGAGCGGCCATAGACAAGGGCACCACAGACCAACCAGTGGAACGGCACTTTTTACAAGCAGGCCACACGGTTAAGGACCTTACGTATACATTAATAGATCACGTTCCCCTGATGCCTAGGGGAGGAGATCGAGGCAAATGCCTTCTACAATTGGAAGCAAGATGGACCTTCGAATTGGGAACACTCATTTCCAGAGGACTGAATACCCATCTGGATTGGCATAGTTATCTCTAATCTAGGTTTGCCATAGTATTAGCCTCTTCCGAGACTTTTCATGAGGACTATGTATCAAAGCATCACTAACTTGTTTTTTTGTAAAAATAGTTTTTTGTAAAACACTTATTATGTTACTATTTGATTATGTAACACTCACACTATGTAACATTATTTTCACATGATTAATTATAACACATATGTTCTATTTCACTGCACACAGGTTATACACCTGTGCCCAAAGTCTCACTAACTCAGTTAGACACACAGGGGCGGTTCCACCGCCAGTGTATCGCATGATGACATCACGTGACACACTTCTGGGTCCTGCTTGGGTGGCTCAGCGCGATGGCCGGTGGCATATGTGCACAGCTCCCAGACACTGTCTATAAACACAAGCTTGGTAAGTCACTTTTCACTTGATTTTTACACAGGCTTCTGAAGACGGGGGTCACTCCCCAAAAATGTTAACTCCCTTTTAATTAAAAAAAAATTGTATCACGGCGAGTGCATCTCTTGGGCCTTATTTTGGATATAATCTGGATTGCGCCCCGCAATTTGAGTAATGGAGTAAGCATTTTGAGTAATGGAACATATATGGGAAATTATATATATACATATAAATTGTCAGGGTTTTTTCCCTGTTTTGTTTGCCATATGCTGCTGGCAGCAATTTTTCTCACCTCTCTTGCTGACTCTGGTGCATACTGTGTGATGCTGCTCATTTCCTGCACTTCTTTTTATGGCCAGACTGCTGTACATCATCGGTGTGAGACAGGATGCAGTCTCAGAATTGTGATGTCATCACTTATTATTTAAAGGGCCTCTGATCAGTATGCTTTGCCCTTGCGTTGTCTCAGACCTGTTTGTGAGAGCTCCTGTGTATTACCTGGCTGTCTGACATCCCTCCTGGTTCCTGATCCCTGGCTTGTTCTTGACTCTGTTGTTCTCCTTGTTCCTGATTCCGGCTCGTCTGACTACTCGCTTTGGCTCCTGACTCAGCTCGTCTGACTATTCGCTTTGGCTCCTGACTCGACTCGTCTGACTACCAGCTCTGGTTTTGATTCCTGGCTTGTTATTTGACTTATGGACTTTTTAGTATTTTATGCTATTAATAAAGGTGTGATTATTTTTGCACTTCTCGTCTCAGTCTGATTCCTGGCATCCTGATATAAATAAAATACTTCAATGAAGTTGCACATAGTATAGCTCATGCAGCTCACTTAAAAACTTCCTGTTAAGTACTTTTTATTGGGAACAAAACTGTGAGTCTGATTGAAGCTGACATATACAATGGCCGATTCACACCTTTCAAGTTGAAGTTAGAGGTATTTTGAAATAACCCTTATGTACAGTGTGCAAATGAAATAATATTTTAAATGTATGAGATTATCCTATTGTAATCTGAATCCATCATGACAACTGGTAAAGAATCTGAATTTGTATTTGGGCATGATGGAAAACTGGGCATGTTTGCTCATTGATTATATTGACCCTTTTTTTCTTTTAAAATAAGGTTTCTATTGAAAAATAAAGAGCAAGTACAATCAAGATAACATCCAGTACATGTCTTTGGATATTTACAATTGTGGCATAAAAATAGGATTGTACCATTAGATTTAAGCATAGAAAAGATGAGCTCCACACATCAAAAGAGACCCAAGAAAACAAAGACATTTCCATACTTCATAAAAATACATCTATAGGTTTAGAATGTGTGTTAAAGGAAAAATAACTCTGAGAATGTCAAGGGTACATAAGGAAACAATAGTATCTAGGGGTATTATGTTAATGTTTGCCGATTAGAGAGCCAGCGAGTGGACAAATATTCTTCCCAGATGAAAGACATGGATAGTAATCGTCTAACTGTTTGTAGAGAACGTAGTGGCATTTCTCTAACAGGAGTGTGGATGATACTATGTCTTTCCAAGCTAATATGTGGGTGTCTCAGCTTTTTTACCAATATTGTGGGATCTATATTGACAATAATATATTTAATATTTTAAAGTATTTTTTTTTCCTTTTTTTAAACGTTGTATTATTTTTCATTTAATTTTAATAACTGATTAAGAAAGCACTGTTTTCCAGTTTGGCGAAATTTACATCACAAATTAAGAACAACACTGCAGGAAATAATTTTCTACTAGATGAATGTGGACGCAACTGATCTCATCTTCTAGAATGGGATTTTATTTGGCTGTGGAGAAAATGGTATATCATACACTAATATTGGGATCTACAGGCCCGGACTGGCCATAGGGCATACAGTGCATTTGCCTGGTGGGCTGGGGCAGTTGTGGGTCGGGCCGGGTTGCCTTAACCCAGACCAGTCATCAGCATTATTATTTGTGCATGATGCAGGACCAGCCCTACTCTGTCTCTCACTTCCTTGTGAGTCTGTGAGCTAGTCACATAGAAGCAACTCTTCTTGATGAAGCCTGTAGGTGCCTGTTTTTGTGTGATTGTGGGTTTCTGGGGTGCTTTGTCTGTGCAGGAGGGGGCTGACTGTCTGTGGATGTCTTTGTGTGTTTTTTCTCTCAGAAGATTATGTGTGATGACAAGTGCTCAGGTGACTGCTATTTTGAGTGATTGCGACAACACAGGATAATGAGCGATAAACACTTACTCTTTATTTAAATGAGAACTGTTTTTTTTTTTATTATATTTTTCTTTCTTTACTATTTAATGACAATTTACAAAATACAGTGACAGAAGGGTGTTACAAACTTTTAATGTTTTTGTAAATAAAACTAATACCCTTTTTTTGAGGTATAGTTGAATAACAAAATGGAGAGCGGAGTAGGCCGCTCTTCCTTAAAATGCCCAGGCCTATTTTTGGTCCCAGTCCATACACAGTGATTTAGTTGTGCAACTACTGTCTATCCTACCCAACATTCACACACCTTTCTTTTACCAGGTATCCTAGGGAATAATGAATACATCACAACTACAAAATGAGCTAAATCTCACCAAACTGGAAAATGGTGCTTTCTCAATTAATTATTAAAATGAAACTGCTAACTTACAAAGTTCACTCTATTGCAATAATATAGCTGAAAAATTTCGCCAAAATTTAAAAAAAATATTGTACAAAACAAGGTTTGTCTTTGCCCAATTTCTAATGACTGTAAGTAGAGAGTGACACAAGGTTCTACATATTCTAAATTGTAATTATTTAAAATGCGACTTTTGGGTCTTCATGTTTTTAGAAAAAATGTGTGATGATCTCAGTGACCAACATACAAGACAGAATAGCAAACGGTTCATTCCTGATCACAAAAATGGGATTGCCCAATGAGATCCCTTTTATAAAGAGGACATTACTGTAAGTGGAAATAATGAGTATGAAATGAAAAAAAAATAGATATTTTAAGAATGTGATTGCTACACCCCATTTCTAGTTTCTCTGATAGTCATTTATATTTTATCACTTTTCCTGCAGATCTTGTTAGTGTTTCAGGATATCAAATATGAAATACATTTGCACTTGTAAATTTCTGTCCTGCTTACGGCTTACAGACTATAAAAAAGAGATGAATTGAGCTTTAATGAATCTAGACCCTATGTACTAATACGCCTATAAAATGTTGTCTGCGGCCAATTCTATGTGTATTGCACACATATGATGGAATTATTCCAGATATTGAAATACTCACAAATAGGCCACATTGGGACATTATCGCGTGTCATCAGTGAAAAATGGTCTTGAAAACCTGTTGAAAAGTGTCGAGAAAACGAGCTATGATCACTAATAAAATTTTGTCTCTATGTTAAAAATAAAGCTTTACCCAAATGAAAAGTGCTGTTTTCCTGCCGGAAACAAAGTGACCAATATATTGTTATCGACCCCTTAGATGTTATTTATTTTTAAGACCTCAGATGTAATGTGATTTATAACACATTTAGAATAATATAAAAACATTATTACTTTGTGTGTTCGTTCAAATTCTATGTTTATTTTTTTTTATATCTTTTTATATTAAATACCACATTTTGCAAAACCAAACCTTTTTTCCCCACTGCTTTTCATTTGAAAGTATATTTCCTAGGAACATGTAATATGTACTTTTCTTTTGAAAACACAGATTTGTGAAATTTATTTTTTGCATTTGTACAAATATTTTATCTCAAGGAAATTGGCATCTAAATGTAGCTATAATACAAAGAGATGTAAATGCATTTCATTTAAAGGGACACTGAATCCATTTTTTCTGATTCAGATAGAGCATGCAATTTAAGCAACTTTCTAATTTACTCCTATTATCAATTTTTCTTCGTTCTCTTGCTATCTTTATTTGAAAATGGTATCTAAGCTTTTTTGGTTCGGGAACCCTGGACAGAACTCGTTTATTGGTGGATGAATTTAACCACCAATCAGCAAGAACAACTCACGTTGTTCACCAAAAGAGGGCTGGCATTTAAACTTACATTCTTGCATTTCAAATAATGATACCAAGAGAATGAAGAAAATTTGAAAATAGAAGTAAATTAGAAAGTTGCTTAAAATGGCATTCTCTATCTGAATCACAAAAGAAAAAATTTGGGTTCAGTGTCCCTTTAGGGAACATGTTATAGGGACACTAAACCCACATTTTTTCTTTTCATGATTCAGATAGAGCAACTTTCTAATTTTCTCCTATTATCAATTTTTCTTCGTTTTCTTGCTATCTTTATTTAAAAAGCAGTAATGTAATCTTATTATTATAGATTCAGCACCATGGATAGCACTTGCTTATTGGTAAGCGTAACCCCGGTTCTGAAACCAAAATGGGCCGGCTCCTAAGCTGCACATTCTTGCTTTTTAAATAAAGATAGAAAAATTGATAATAGGAGTAAATGAGAAAGTTGCTTAAAATTGCATTCTATGGGGTATATTTATCATAGTGCGAGCGGACATGATACAATGTAGCGTATCATGTACCCCGCACATCGATAAATGCCGACAGCATACGCTGTTGGCAATTATTATTGCACCAACAGTTCTTGTGAACTGCTGGTGCAATGCTGTCCCCTGCAGATTAGCGGCCAATCGGCCGCTAGCAGGGGGTGTCAATCAACCCGATCGCATTCGGGTTGATGTCTGTCCGCGGCCTTAGAGCAGACGATAAATCAACCCCTCTATCTGAATCATGAAAGAAAAAATGAGATTAATATCCCTTTAATGATGTTTTCCGTTTTTAATATATAACTTTGATCCATGTGGTGTTGCTTTAAAATAATAATTTTTAATTATATATTTCTACTTTATTCCATATTTTAATCTGAATGTTATTTTTCCGTCTGCCAGGACTAAGAGGTTCTATTGCCCAAACCTTAGGTTGAATTTGAATGAAGCTCAGGTTTCTAATGTGATAACTGCAGTGCTACTGCACATGTCTATGTTTGGGTGCATAATCTCTGCCGAGAAAACAAAAACTGGAAAAATCGTCACTTTGCAAAACCGGTGTAGCTTTCAAATTGAAATATGCTTGAACTTAAAGGGACATTCCAGACAAAATTGGAATCCACATGGATGCGTCTCAGTTTTGAATAGAAGCATTTTTGTAATATACATGTAACAGCAAAAATGCTTCTAATAAAAGCTATAGCTTTTTCAAATGTATTTAAGTATGCACCGTGCACCAGCATTTTATACTCAGCACTTGTTCAGAGAGCCTAAGGTGCCTGTACCCTCTGGCAATGACTCAGTTTGTGAATTGCTGTTATAATACAATCCCCACTGGCACTATGAGCAGCTGCAGTATTTAAAATCCTGGTGCACTGAGAATGTCTATCTATGCTTCACATGCACTTGCAGAGAAAATATTAACACTGAAACAGTGATAACTTTTATTGGAAGCATTTTTGCCAGTACATGTATATTGTAAATTTGTTTCTATTTAAAGATGCAATTCATCTACGTGCATTTAAATTTTGACTGGAATGTCCCTTTAAAACGCACATTTAGAATGTTTGTCATTTAAAGCAATACAGCAAAGACCAATTTCTCAGTATATAGCTTCCTATTGCCTTTAACATCAGATGTTCACCATAATTGCTTTTGTGTAGCAGGTATATCACAGGCCAGTCAAAGTCATTAACAACGTCGAAAGTAGCCTATTTTAAGAGAAAATATGCAGAAGAAAATTTACATCAAGATTACCAGGATTATTTTCCAAAAGTAAGTACATTTTGATGGATCTGAAAGTTGTAAGAAAATATTGATGCTATTATGGAAGCAAAAAGATTTAAAGTAAAGTCAAAATAAAACGTTCATAATTCAGATAGAGCATGCGATTTTAAACGACTTTGCAATTTACTGATATTTTCACATTTGTTTTGTTCTCTTGGTTTTCTTGTTGAAGTAGTAATTTGGTCTTTTTTTGTCAAAAAGGTCAGTGGTTTAACTCTTCAAAGATCTAGGTTTTTCCTAGTTTCCGTGCTTAAAGGGAGAGCCTACTTAAAAATGGTTATTTTTTAAAATGATAGCTAATCCCTTTATTACATATTCCCCAGTTTTGCACAACCAACAATATTATATTACTATACTTTCTACCTCTGTGATTACCTTGTATCTAAGCCTCTGCAGACTGCCCCTTATCTCAGTTATATTAATACACTTTTTACCTCTATGATTACCTTGTATCTAAGCCTCTGCAGACTGCCCCTTATCTCAGTTATATTAATATACTTTTTACCTCTGTGATTTCCTTGTATCTAAACCTCTGCAGACTGCCCCTTATCTCAGTTATATTAATACACTTTTTACCTCTTTGATTACCTTGTATCTAAGCCTCTGCAGACTGCTCCTTATCTCAGTTATATTAATACACTTTTTACCTCTATGATTAAAATCAAACACAGGAAAGAGGCGCCGTATGTGTGAATCTGAAGAAGCCAACGACAAATATAAGACATGTGCAGGGTACTCACAATGTGAAAAGGCACTCCAATGTGCCTATAGGGGCAGGCTGGTATTCACAGCAAACCAGCTGGCTGAACCGGCTAACCAGGATACCCAAGGTAGAGGACTCTATGTCTTGATGGACTGTGTATACTGGATCCAGCAATGTGGGAACAGGAGAAGGTGTCCCACATCAGACCGTTCCTATACTAACCAGTTTCCACACTGCAGCAAGTCATGTCTACACAGTGTGAAGCTTTCTAGCTTATTGAGTATATTTATCAGGTTCCTGATAAATATACTCAATAAGCTAGAAAGCTTCACACTGTGTAGACATGACTTGCTGCAGTGTGGAAACTGGTTAGTATAGGAACGGTCTGATGTGGGACACCTTCTCCTGTTCCCACATTGCTGGATCCAGTATACACAGTCCATCAAGACATAGAGTCCTCTACCTTGGGTATCCTGGTTAGCCGGTTCAGCCAGCTGGTTTGCTGTGAATACCAGCCTGCCCCTATAGGCACATTGGAGTGCCTTTTCACATTGTGAGTACCCTGCACATGTCTTATATTTGTCGTTGGCTTCTTCAGATTCACACATACGGCGCCTCTTTCCTGTGTTTGATTTTAGATTTATAACCTTTGGAGGGTGAAGATCGAGTGCTGCCTCCAGTCCAATAGAAGACAGATACCTATACCAGATTGGGTTATCCTGGACTTTGTATATTTGTCTATCATCCTGATCTAGGATTGGGTATAATATTGTGAATACACACACTTACATTGTATCTATGTTATATTAGTACTTTGTTGATTGTTTGTCTGAAACATCCATATATGGTCACGTGGGCCTACATATATATTCTACACCGTTCTTAGTAGCGCCCCCTATTGGGTTATTCCCTTTGTTCTTACCTCTATGATTACCTTATACCTAAGCCTCTGCAGACTGCCCCTTAACTCAGTTATATTAATATGCTTTTTACCTCTGTGATTACCTTGTATCTAACCCTCTGCAGACTGCTCCTTATCTCAGTTATATTAATATACTGTTTACCTCTGTGATTACCTTTTATCTAAGCCTCTGCAGACTGCCTCCTTATCTCAGTTCTTTTAACAGACTTGCATTTTAACCAATCAGTGCTGACTTATAAATAACTCCACGGGAGTGAGCACAATGTTATCTATATGACACACACAAATTAGCGCTGTCTAGCTGTGAAAAACTGTCAAAATGCACTAAGATAAGAGGCGGCCTTCAAGGGTTAGAAATTAGCTTATGGGCCTACCTAGGTTTAGCTTTCAACACAGAATACCAAGAGAATAAATCAAATTTGATAATAAAAGTAAATTGGAAAGTTGCTTAAAAGTACACGCCCTATCTGAACCATGAGAATTTAATTTTGACTAGACTGTCCCTTTAAATGACACAAGCAATTTTGACATTTTCGCTCACTATTGGTTTCACCTTAATTGTCTGCTCTCTTGTTAAGTGCACCCTTACATATTATACACCATTTTTTAACAGACAAACAAGCCTTTCTAGTGATATCCTGTATTGGTTTATAAAATAACAATACATTGGAAATAAATACTGAAAAATGGGGAAAAATTGAAAAAATACCCCCAAATAGATTCAGTATGTTGTCCTGATTTTAGGAATACCCCATATGGCTATTTTTGCAAGTAATTTTTAGCAAATATAGGCCAAAAACTACAATGATGGAAATAATGATGGTTTAATGCTAAAATTTGCTATGCTTGGATTGTAAGCTAAACAGCGTCACCCAATTCAAAACTATTATATTTATCTCTTTTTATTTATTTTAGCAACAAATTAAATTTAAGGGTAAAAACACAAAAAAAAAACACATTATTAAAATAAAATTATAAAAAAAATAAACATTAAAATAAAATTTATTGTAAGAAACCCTAAAAACCCCCCACGTTATTAAAATAAAATTATAAAAAAATAAACATTAAAATAAAATTTATTGAAAAAAATTATATATATATATATATATATATATATATATATATATATATATATATAAACTCAGTATCTCACAAAAGTGAGTACACCCCTCACATATTTGTAAATATTTTATTATATCTTTTCATGTGACAACACTGAAGAAATTACACTTTGCTACAATGTAAAGCAGTGAGAGTACAGCCTGTAATACAGTGTAAATTTGCTGTCCCCTCAAAATAACTCAAGACACAGCCATTAATGTCAAAACCATTGGCAACAAAAGTGAGTACACCCCTAAGTGGAAATATCCAAATTGGGCCTAAAGTGTCAATATTCTGTGTGGCCACCATTTTTTTCAAGCACTGCCTTAACCCTCTTGGGCATGGAGTTCACCAGAGCTTCACGGGTTGCCAGTGGAGTCCTCTTCCACTCCTCCATGACGACATCACAGAGTTGGTGGATGTTAGAGACCTTGCGCTCCCCCACCTTCCGTTTGAGGATGCTCACAGATGCTCAATAGGGTTTAGGTCTGGAGACATGCTTGGCCAGTCCATCACCTTTACCCTCAGCTTCTTTAGCAAGGCAGTGGTCGTCTTGGAGGAGTTGTTGGGGTTGTTATCATGTTGGAATACTGCCCAAAGCGAGGGGATCATGCTCTGCTTCAGAATGTGACAGTACATGTTGGCATTCATGGTTCCCTCAATGAACTGTAGCTCCCCACTGCCGGCAGCACTCATGCAGGCCCAGACCATGACACTCCCACCACCATACTTGACTGTAGGCAAGACACACTTGTCTTTGTACTCCTCACCTGGTTGCTGCCACACCCACTTGAAGCTAATTAAGTTTATCTTGGTCTCATCAGACCACAGGACATGGTTCCAGTAATCC
This sequence comes from Bombina bombina, assembly GCF_027579735.1. Taxonomy (NCBI): domain Eukaryota; kingdom Metazoa; phylum Chordata; class Amphibia; order Anura; family Bombinatoridae; genus Bombina; species Bombina bombina. The sequence goes on along the minus strand of NC_069499.1, from coordinate 30,450,059 downwards.
ATGTCCTTAGTCTACTTGTCTGCAGCAAACTGTTTGCGGGCTTTCTTGTGCATCATCTTTAGGAGAGGCTTCCTTCTGGGACGACAGCCATGCAGACCAATTTGATGCAGTGTGCGGCGTATGGTCTGAGCACTGACAGGCTGACCCCCCACCACTTCAACCCCTGCAGCAATGCTGGCAGCACTCATACGTCTATTTCCCAAAGACAACCTCTGGATATGATGCTGAGCATGTGCACTCAACTTCTTTGGTCAACCATGGCGAGGCCTGTTGTGACTGGAACCTGTCCTGTGAAACCACTGTATGGTCTTGCCCACAGTGCTGCAGCTCAGTTTTAGGGTCTTGGCAATCTTCTTATAGCCTAGGTCATCTTTATGTAGAGCAACAATTGTATTTTTTAGATCCTCAGAGAGTTCTTTGCCATGAGGTGCCATGTTGAACTTCCAGTGACCAGTAGGAGAGAGTGTGAGAGCGATAACACCAAATTTAACACACTCCCCATTCACACATGAGACCTTGTAACACTAACGAGTCACATGACACCGGGGAGGGAAAATGGCTAATTGGGCCCAATTTGGACATTTCCATTTAGGGGTGTACTCACTTTTGTTGCCAAAGGTTTAGACATTAATGGCTGTGTGTTGAGTTACTTTGAGGGGACAGCAACACTGTTATACAGGCTGTACACTCACTACTTTACATTGTTGCAAAGTGTCATTTCTTCAGTGTAGTCACATGGAAAGATATAATAAAATATTTACAAAAATGTGAGTGGTGTATTGACTTTAGTGAGATACTGTATATATATATATATACACATACATAAACACTTTGTTAAAATAAATGTTATACTTATCACTTTACACGTTCACTGGAAAAGAAGAGGAGGGGTCAAGACAAGTGATTGTTTAAAAACAATGGATCGTCATTTTTGACAAGTGATCACTGTGACTGGATGTCACAGTGATCACATGACCATGGGCAACTTTTTGTGCAGCACTCCTGAGGTATCCAGTGTTTGGCCACTGAGCTTGATACCAGCATGCACTGGAGCATGCTAGTATCTAGGCTTTATTTAAATGATACAATCACTATGACAAGCTGTCACAGTGATTATATACACAGTAACTCATGTTTTACAGTTACTGCACTTCCAGCAGCAGGATTAGGAACACATTGATCACAGAGTATCTCATGAATGGAGGCACGGCAAAGACAGACTTGGGGTGTCCTCCATTACACTATTTCTGCACTTCCTCGCTCCTGAGGCATGCAAACAAAGCACGGGTGTGCCACCAGGGGCAACAGCCGTACACTAACAGCCCAGCACACCAGCTGCCATACAGGGTACGCTGCTGGTTATTAAGGGCTAAACAGGGTATGGTGCTGGTTCTTAAGGGCTAAGCTGGGTACTGTTCTGGTCATTAAGGGGTTATTTTTTATAGATCAGCCAAGTAAAAGAATTATGAGTTACATCTATGTCCCTTTTCAATAGACAAAAAAAAACAATAAACTGAAATATATTGCTAAGCTTTTTCCTCACTGCTGATACATTTTTTTCAGATTAGTTTAGTCCCAGATGTAGTTTAAAGGGGTAGGTAAGTCAATAAGCTTCTGTATTTATATAGAAACGCTAACAAAGGTTTCTTGGTGTATAATGACACATTGGGCTCAATTTATAAAGGTGTCAACCTGTTCGCTTCTTTATTAGTAAATCTGTCCACTTTGATTTACTACGTGGAAGTTGAACTGGCAACCATATTTATTTAAAAACAATTTAACCATATTACTGTGACTGCAAAAAATAAACATAGATACCAGGCTCTCCATCCTTCTAAGATCTACCAACAACAATACGTTCTGTTTGTGCATATTCTGCTGTTCATGATTTGTCTTTAACTCCTATTAATTCTCATTGTATATACGCAACTTAAAAGCTGTCAAAAATGTATTTCCGAAGTTGATGCGAATATAGCCACGAACCAATTTATTGATTCTTTAATCAATTGGAAAATTGGCGCAATAAATGAAGGGCAATGTTAAATCCATATGAGAATTAGCTGTGAGCAATTTGAAGCGAATGATGATTTAAGACATGTTTAATAATCCAAACAATCCATTCATTTTACTATATTTGGTTTGTTAATAAATTCTATAAGTGGACTTTGACGCAAAAATACATGCGGAACACAAGTGACACCTTGATAAATGGGGCCTATTATTGTGTATATTGGTATATACATTCTATGTTTTTTTTCCCTTAGCACCTGATATTACAAGAGGATCGGACATGCATCCTTAAGCTCTCTCTCGAGAAACTGCGTTTTTTGGAGGATCCAGAAATCTACTTGCGGAGATCTGTGTTGATCAATAACTTGCTTAGGAAGATTCACCTGGAGGTGGACAAAGAGAACTATGAATATTACAAAGATACTCCATGCTGCAGAACTACCTATACAGATGCAAGAAAACGGCTAAAGCTATTAGTTAAGGGATGCTGTTCCCCATCTTTGTACTATGAAGAGCTACATTCATATCGCATCGTGCCTTATTCAGCAGATAACGTTATATATGAGATGGGCTACGCACAAAAACATTTGGCACAAAACTCTCAGCTGCTAATTTATAGAATAAAAGAGTGATTGACAGTCATTGTGTAGAAATGCTGTAATTATAGCTATCATTTTTAAATTTGGTTTTGTAGCTCCACGAAGGACCCATTAAAAAAGACGAAGCTTTTTTTTTCCACTGCCAACACTTATCAATGAATGTGAAAGTTACAGCTTTTTAAAATAATATGCATATGCCTAGGCTTGTGTGGCTGTAGTAAAATTTAAATGATGTATTTTTAAAATGAGTACTTTAGTAGAAGAAAAAAAGTTATTTAAACAGTTTGTTTACAGTGAAGCCGCAGCTTGTTAGCTGAATGTGAAAAATAGCTCTGTTTCTTTGGAAAACTTATAGTACTATTGTGTTTTAAACAAGCAGTGCATTTCATCAACATATTACTTGAATTTCAGATATTTGTTTAAACATGTTAAACTATATTATTAATATAAGGAAATAAGATTATACTTTATAATTTTTGTTCAAGCTAAAAAAGATATTTTTGTAAACTCCTCGTTCAGTTATTATGTGAGGTAAAGGGTTGATCCCCAAATAGTTTAAATAATAAAAGAAAAATGTACTTTTGACATATTTTAATATACGTTCACATCAGATTTCAATTGCACTATACAAAATGGATGTTTTGATTTGCGGTAGATTATTATATTTTAATCCTGCTTTGAATGAAAAATTGTATAAACTGGATAAAAAAAATTAAAATTGCCAAAGGTAATATGCAAAACACCAAAGACCTATATTAAATACAATGGTATAATGAATAAAGAAGATGGGATTAGTATAGACAAATTATGGTGCACAATTTTTAGATAGAAGAAAAAGTTTTTTGGAAGTTTGAACTTAGCTAATTATAGCATTTGACCCAAACTTATCTGAGCTGCAGGTGTACTGTTAGTGAGTCAGGAATATGTGGTTTTAAGTTATGTAAATTTGTATGTTGTAATGTTAAAATATATTTTTAATTTTAATCAGCTTTGTCTCCCGCATCATATCTGAACATAATGATTTCTCATTTACCTGTTGGCTAAGTCAGATGCTATATAAATACTAGAATCTGATTTACTGGGCCTGAATGTAAATCATTTTACACATTCATTGGCTTAGATTCAATAAAAATAATTTCTGAAACTATTACCTTGTTAATAAAATGTAAGGTTTTTTTTTTTTAAACAAAAATGTGTCATGGGCTCAACAATATTTAGTTGAATGATGAGATTGGGCATGCTGTGATTAGTATAAGGTAACAATGAGATTACCTGAATTTGGAGCTGGAACCAATTTGGATCAATTTGGAGCTGGAACGAATTCGGACCAATTTGGAGCTGGAACCAATTGTGCAGGGAAAGGAGCAGCTTTTTGTTATCAGGAATTAAGAAGTAGGATTCATAGACAAAAGTCAGAACCAGAGATTCAGTCCAAAACCAGATGTATAAACAAAAGAATGAGACAGATACGTAACTCAGGGCACAGTTCCAGAGACTCAGTTCAGTAAATGTGTATCTTAGTAAAGGGGTAAGACAAATAATAACGTGGTTGCCAAGGTCAGGGTTCAGGTAACAGGTGGGAGTACAAATGCTTTGGTCTTCATGGAACAATAGCCAAGCACTGAACAGAGGTCTGAGAGGGCCCTTTAGCACCTCCCATTCAGTCTTGACGACAAAAGACAAGGACAGAGATCATAGAGGACATAAAGAAAAGCGCTAATTAGTGTACTAAGCAAGAAGTCCAACAGTGGCACTCTACCCACTGACAACATCACAATCTGGGCTGCACAGCCTGTTGAATCTAACTAGTGAGTCTTTCGTAACTAATGAGCCTTTAATGCAGCCAATATCGTGATGTCATCAGTGGGCGTAGCTTGGTAGTGATTTTAAAGTGGCCAGAAACAATATTCATTTTAAAATAACTTTTTTTACTGGTACTGCTGCATGATATAGAAAGGAGCACAGAAGGATATTTGCAGCTTAATCTAAGGTAAGACTTTAAGATGACTAAGGTGTAGACTGTCCCTTTAAGATTACTTTTTTCAACTCTACAAATGCATTTTTTTTCAAACTGTTAAAATCCAAACTGTTTCTTTTAATAAAACCTTTTTATTAGTTTATAGAAAAATGTTTAGCAATTTACAGGTTGCTTTAACTTCTTGTCTGCCACTAAATGCCTCAACACTTTGCATAGCAACACATTGTAGTCCTCTCTGATTTATAAAGGGTTAAGATGTATTCAGATAAACATGAAAATATTGAAAGGAAATTGAGTTATATTTGATTTGAGAAGTTTTCAGAGAAATTTTTACTAGATTTGATCAAATCTTAGCCTATTCACTTCATAGGAAATATAACGCCTAGATTACGAGTTGTGCGTTAGGGTAAAAAAGCAGGGTTAAGAGGTCCTAACGCTGCTATTTTACGCCCACTGGTATTACGAGTCTTGCAGGTTTAGGGGCACCGCACACTTCTTTGCCTTACCGCAAAACAACTTACGTAAACTTAGTAAAATCTTTTTTCTATGGGACTTCCATAGCGCCGGTATTAAGAGTCTGTCCTGGGAGGCCAAAAAGTGAGCGGTACACCCTACCCTGTCAAGATCCCTAACGCATTTAAAAGTCAGTAGTTAAGAGTTTTATGGTACAACGCCGTAACATCGCAAACACTATAATAACATTTTTAACCCCTAATCTGCCGCTCCGGACACCGCCTCCATCTACATTATATTTCTGAACCCCTAATCTGCTGCCCCCAATATCGCCGACACCTACATTATATTTATTAACCCCTAATCTGCTGCCCTCAATGTCGCCGCCACCTACCTACATTTATTAACCCCTAATATGCCGCCCCCAACGTCGCCGCCACTATATTAAAGTTATTAACCCCTAAACCTAAGTCTAACCCTAACACCCACTAACTTAAATATCATTTAAATAAATCTAAATAAAATTCCTATCATTAACTAAATTATTCCTATTTAAAACTAAATACTTACCTATAAAATAAACCCTAAGTTAGCTACAATATAACTAATAGTTACATATATCTAGCTTAGGGTTTATTTTTATTTTACAGGCAAGTTTGTATTTATTTTAACTAGGTACAATAGTTATTAAATAAATATTAACTATTTATTAACTACCTAGCTAAAATAAAGACAAATTTACCTGTAAAATAAAACCTAACCTAAGTTACACTAACACCTAACACTACACTATAATTAAATAAATGTACTAAATTAAATACAATTACCTAAATTAAATTAGCTAAAGTACAAAAACAAACAAACACTAAATTACAGAAAATAATAAACAAATTACAGATATTTAAACTAATTACACCTAATCTAATAGCCCTATTAAAATAAAAAAGCCCCCCAAAATAAAAAAAAACCCCTAGCCTAAACTAAACTACCAATAGCCCTTAAAAGGGCCTTTTGTGGGGCATTGCCCTAAAGTAATCAGCTCTTTTACCTGTAAAAAAAAATACAAACAACCCCCCCAACAGTAAAACCCACCACCCACACAACCAACCCCCCAAATAAAATACTATCTAAAAAAACCTAAGCTCCCCATTGCCCTGAAAAGGGCATTTGGATGGGCATTGCCCTTAAAAGGACAGTTAGCGCTTTTGCAGCCCAAACCCTAACCTAAAAATAAAACCCACCCAATACACCCTTAAAAAAACCTAACACTAACCCCCTGAAGATCGACTTACTGGGAGACGTCTTCATCCAAGCCGGGCCGAAGTCCTCTATGAAGCCGGGAGAAGTCTTCATCCAAGCCGGGGCGAAGTGGTCCTCCAGACGGGCAGAAGTCTTCATCCAGACGGCATCTTCTATCTTCATCCATCCGGCGCGTAGAGGGTCCATCTTCAAGACATCCGACGCGGAGCATCCTCTTCATCCGACGACTAAAGCTGAATGAAGGTACCTTTAAGTGACGTCATCCAAGATGGCGTCCCTTAGATTCCGATTGGCTGATAGAATTCTGTCAGCCAATCGGAATCTAAGGGACGCCATCTTTGATGATGTCACTTAAAGGTACCTTCATTCAGTAAGAAGACTCCGGATGAAGAGGATGCTCCGCGTTGGATGTCTTGAAGATGGACCCGCTCCGCGCCGGATGGATGAAGATAGAAGATGCCGTCTGAATGAAGACTTCTGCCCGTCTGGAGGACCACTTCGCCCTGCTTGGATGAAGACTTCTCCTTGCTTCATTGAGGACTTCGGCCCAGCTTTGATCAAGACGTCTCCCGGTAAGTCGATCTTCAGGGGGTTAGTGTTAGGTTTTTTTAAGGGTGTATTGGGTGGGTTTTAGTTTTAGGTTAGGGTTTGGGCGGCAAAAGAGCTAACTGCCCTTATAAGGGCAATGCCCATCCAAATGACCTTTTCAGGGCAATGGGGAGCTTAGGTTTTTTTAGATAGTATTTTAAGGGGTTGGTTGTGTGGGTGGTGGGTTTTACTGTTGGGGGAGTTGTTTGTATTTTTTTTTTACAGGTAAAAGAGCTGATTACTTTGGGGCAATGCCCCGCAAATGGCCCTTTTAAGGGCTATTGATAGTTTTGTTTAGGCTAGGGTTTTTTTATTTTGGGAGGGCTTTTTATTTTAATAGGGCTATTAGACTAGGTGTAATTATTAGTATTATTTAATTAGTTTAAATATCTGTAATTTGTTCATTATTTTCTGTAATTGTTTTTTGTACTTTAGCTAATTTAATTTAATTTAGGTAATTGTATTTAATTTAGTTAATGTATTTAATTATAGTGTTAGGTGTTAGTGTAACTTAGGTTAGGTTTTATTTTACAGGTAAATTTGTCTTTATTTTAGCTAGGTAGTTATTAAATAGTTAATAACTATTTAATAACTATTCTACCTAGTTAAAATAAATACAAACTTGCCTGTAAAATAAAAATAAACCCTAAGCTAGCTACAATGTTACTATTAGTTATATTGTAGCTAGCTTAGGGTTTATTTTATAGGTAAGTATTTAGTTTTAAATATGAATAATTTAAGTAATGATAGTAATTTTATGTAGATTTATTTAAATTATATTTAAGTTAGGGGGTGTTAGGGTTAGGGTTAGACTTAGGTTTAGTGGTTAATAACTTTAATATAGTGGCAGCAACGTTGGGGGCAGCAGATTAGTGGTTAATAAATATAATGTAGGTGTCAGCGATGTTGGTGGCAGCAGATTAGGGATTCATAAGTATAATGTAGGTGGCGGCGGTGTCCGGAGCGGCAGATTAGGGGTTAATAATGTAATGTAGGTGTCGGTAATGTCGGGGGTGGCAGATTAGGGGTTAATAAGTGTAAGATTAGGGGTGTTTAGACTCGGGGTTCATGTTAGGGTGTTAGGTGTAGACATAGCTTTTATTTCCCCATAGGAATCAATGGGGCTGCGTTACCGAGATTTACGCTGCTTTTTTGCAGGTGTTAGACTTTTTCTCAGCCGGCTCTCCCCGTTGATTCCTATGAGGAAATCGTGCACGAGCACGTACGACCAGCTCACCGCTGATTTAAGCAGCGCTGGTATTGGAATGTGGTAATGAGAAAAATTTTGCTCAACGCTCACTTCTTGCCTTTTAACGACGGGTTTCTGAAAACCTGTAATACCAGTGCTGTAGGTAAGTGAGCGGTGAGGGAAAACTGCTTGTTAGCACCGCATAGCCTCTAACGCAAAACTCGTGATCTAGGTGTAAGTTTTTTATAATATTAGCAATAACTGACAAAATTGGCAAACTGTTTATTAAACTTTTAATCTTGTGTAACTTACATTACTAGAAGAATAGAGGGAGAATATAACTTTTAACTAAACTGTGTATTTGTATCTCCAAAAGTAATCTCCATTTTACAGTGCACAGATTTGGAGGCAGAGAAAATGACACAGGGAGCTGACCTGAGATGTAATTGGCCAGTTTCAATTATTGCATGCTGGTAGATGTAATTGCATGCTGGTAGATGTAGTTGCATGCTGGTAGATGTAGTTGCATGCTGGTAGATGTAATTGCATGCTGGTAGATGTAATTGCATGCTGGTAGATGCAATTGCATGCTGGTAGATGTAGTTGCATGCTGGTAGATGTAGTTGCATGCTGGTAGATGTAATTGCATGCTGGTAGATGTAGTTGCATGCTGGTAGATGTAATTGCATGCTTGTAGATGTAATTGCATGCTGGTAGATGCAATTGCATGCTGGTAGATGTAATTGCCTGCTGGTAGATGTAGTTGCATGCTGGTAGATGTAATTGCATGCTGGTAGATGTAGTTGCATGCTGGTAGATGTAATTGCATGCTGGTAGATGTAGTTGCATGCTGGTAGATGTAATTGCATGCTGGTAGATGTAGTACTCTCCTGTGGTTTACAGCTGCCCATCTCTTAATTATAAGTTTACATTGAAGGGACAGGAAGAGGAGGGTCTACAAATAACTTTGCTGCATGGGGCGGTTTAAGAATTGCCCATAAAGGTGGAAGGGAGTAAAAAGTAGGGAAATAAAATGTGTTTTTAACCCCTTAACGACCAACAATGTACAGGGTACGTCCTACAAAAAAACGGTCGTTAATGACCAAGGACGTACCCTGTATGTCGTTAGGGTTTCCAAGCGGTGGAAGTGATCCTGATCGATTTATCAATGATATTGCAGCGATGCATTTTTTTAGCCATCCAATGCAGAGAGAGCCACTCTGTGGCCCTCTCTGCAACGGCCATCGTTGGTCACGATCGTTGGTGGGTGGGAGCCAATGCAGGGCGGCGGGTGGGCGGCGAACAATGGGAGGATGTTCGTCAGAGGGGGGCGGGATTACGTGCAGGGGCACCGGGGGCATGCACGGGTGCGGGAGCAGGTGGGAACACTACACTATGGCACAATTTCTTAGATAAGGTGGGAGAGAGGAGGGGGCAATTTTTATCTAAGGGATCTGGGAGGGGGTGGGGTTGGTTATTGAGGGAGGGAAGCTACACTACAGAAAAATATTTAAAAATGATATTAAAAAAATACCATATTTTATGGCAAACTGGGTACTGGCGGACAGCTGCCAGTACCCAAGATGGCGCACAATAAGGTAGAGGGGGAGGGTTAGAGAGCTGTTTGGGGGGGATCAGGGAGGTTGGGGGCTAAGGGGGGATCCTACACAGCAGAATATGTTTTAAAAAACAAACAAACCCCCCCCCAAAAAAAACCCTTTTATTTTAGTACTGGCAGACTTTCTGCCAGTACTTAAGATGGAGGGGACAATTGTGGGGGAGGGACGAGAGCTGTTTGGGAGGGATCAGGGGGTGGGATGTGTTAGGTGGGTGGCTGATCTCTACGCTAAAGCTAAAACTAACCCTACAAGCTCCCTACAAGCTGCCTAATTAACCCCTTCACTGCTGGGCATAATAAGAGTGTGGTGCGTAGCGGCATTTAGCGGCCTTCTAAATACCAAAAAGCAACGCGAAAGCCATATATGTCTGCTATTTCTGAACAAAGAGGATCCCAGAGAATCATTTACAACCATTTGTGCCATAATTGCACAAGCTGCTTGTAAATAATTTCAGTGAGAAACCTAAGGTTTGTGAAAAAGTTTGTGAAAAAGTGAAGGATTTTTTTTTATTTGATCGCATTTGGCGGTAAAATGGTGGCATGAAATATACCAAAATGGGCCTAGATCAATACTTTGGGTTGTCTACTAAAAAAAAATATATACATGTCAAGGGATATTCAGGTATTCCTGAAAGATATTAGTGTTCCAATGTAACTATGTACTTATTGCCCTATAACTTGCAAAAAAAGCAAAGAACATGTAAACATTGGGTATTTCTAAACTCAGGACAAAATTTAGAAACTATTTAGCATGGGTGTTTTTTGGTGGTTGTAGATGTGTAACAGATTTTGGGGGTCAAAGTTAGAAAAAGTGTGTTTTTTTCCATTTTTTCATCATGTTTTATAATTTTTTATAGTAAATTATAAGATATGATGAAAATAATGGTATCTTTAGAAAGTCTATCTAATGGCGAGTACAATGGTATATAATATGTGTGGGTACAGTAAATGAGTAAGAGGAAAATTACAGCTTAACACAAACACCGCAGAAATGTAAAAATAATCTATACTGTATATATATAATGGTAAGGAAAACATAATAATAATATTCATAATGGAACATTTGGGGGAATTTGGAGGGGTTCTGCCCTCATTGCCCCAATGGATCACCCCCACCGGTCTATTGGAGTCTGGTCACGCTAGCTCAGTATTACTTAGCACAGCCCCTGGCTCCTGCACCAGAAAATTCTCCCACAGCAGCTATCCTAACTCTTCAGCAGCCGACCGTTCTTACTAACAGCACTGCTCAGACTGCACTGTGATGATGCCGGGGTAAGTGCAATGTGGCCCCAGCCTTGTTGAGCAAACCATACAATTAGACAGCAAACCAGTAATGTGTTTTTTTAAATGCTGTGCCAAAGAGGATAGAAAAACATGAAAGGTAAGTAAAATATGGGGTGGCTATCCTTATCTTACTTATTTCTGCTCATATTACACAATTAAATAAAAATGTTTACAACGTTTACTGTCCTTTTAGGTTTCCGCAGCATAGAATGACTTCCACTGTCAATGATACTGACATTAGAAAAATGTTTTAAAGACAAACAGAAAAACAAAGGAAAAAACAGACCACTCTAATGTATGTACAAAATAAAATGTTCAAGAAAACAAAAACTTTATACAGTGAGACATGGTCGTGAGATGACAAATTTAAATCCCATGTTCGAAGACATTCTTTAGTTGACAAAATCCTGGCCTCGCCTTGAGAACATCCTGAAACGCCTATGATAGCTCCTTTTTTGCATTTGTGAGATTGATGCAACAAATTCCGTACTATCCATCAAGCCTACTTTAATATAAATTGACGTGAATATTTAATAAATTACGCGCATTTACAGATCCCATTTTGCAAATGTTTTCTGTTGCTCTTATTATTGATTTTCTAGCGGTTCATTTTTGCTGTGCAAGATATTGAGAGGCCAATTTAACAAATGTCTGTCGGACCTGAACCGACAGTGCGAATCAGGTCCGACAGACATCGCTGAATGCGGAAGCATTACGCTCTCTGTATCTCAGAAGAGCTGGTGGTGCAATGCCACCCCCTGCATACTTGCGGCCAATCGGCCGCTAGCAGGGAGGTGTCAACCCGATCGTACTCGATCGGGTTGATTTCCGGCGATGTCTGTCCGCCTGCTCTGAGCAGGCGGACAGGGCTATGGAGCAGCGGTCTTTAGACCGCTGCTCCATAACTTGTGTTTCTGGCGAGTCTGAAGATTCGCCAGAAACACGGGCCTTCCAGCTCCGATCGGAGCTTGATAGATAGGCCCCCTTGTATTGGGCCACAACTATATACTTTAATGACAGGAACGCTCACTGGCATTCCACTAAAAAAGAAAGATGAAATGAACCTCAATAAATGTCAAACATGTTCTCTCCTGAACAATAAAGCCTAATGACTCTCCATGATCCTAGGCCAATATGAATTATTTTTTTTCTGTGCTATATGACATGGTTTAATTTTTAAAGAAATTATGGGAATCATGGTTGCTACAATTTTAATTTAAGTAGCTACCTTTTTTAATAGTACTACATATGTGTAATGTATGCACTCATTTGTTTCCTATAAAAATGTGCATGGTTCATCAATAATTATGCAATAATAAGTTTGATAATTTATTTCCTGTTTGTGAGCGACCATGAGCCATTACTCCTGGGATTAAAATCCTGGCCACTAGGAGGAGGCAAAGATTCTCAAAGCTCTAAGAGCACTTAATCCCTCCCACTTCACTTCTCTGGTATTCTAGTCTTTTCTTTGCCTCCACAGGAGGAAGATAAAGAATTAAGGTGCTTCCAATTCTTCATTAAGAAGGGTCTGAGTCCCATTTTCCCCTCAGAGAGCTGCTACTGAGAGGCAGATGGGAGATTGGTGTAATGGACAGTGACGCAATTACCCCCAGTGAGGAGTTAGCCACAAACCTTCCACAGGTATTGCAGGACCAGTCCCTTAGCCTCCTCCTGTTGGGTTGTCAATATACTCCACACATTGATCATCTGCTGTGACGTACACAGCACTGGTTGGGCTCTCTACCGGAAGCAGATTTTTCTGCAGCCAGTATGCACGGTAGAGTGGGTGCATCTCAGGTAAGTACAGCCATTTCTTGTACTCACAAAGCTCACAGGCTATTAATTGGTACACCAATTTGAGGTACATCATAGCTAGGGATATGCATAGGTAACAGACTAATTCCACCTTTATTACTTAGACTTTTCATGCTTAGTCTAGTGATTATGGAAACTTCATAATGTGGTAATAGCTGCTAATTACTATTCAGCTATTTCACCTGGGAGTTACATCTCATTGTAATCTTATGCCATCTGTTATACACAGTAAAATGGATTTGTCTGTTTGTGAAGGGGGGTCTCTTTATGTTTTTTGTGCACTCACTTAGCACAGCAGTTATAGATTTTATGAATTATTATGCCAGACTAGATTTCTATTTAGTTTATTATTATTTACTATTAGCACACAAGGTTTTACCTTTAATATCTTATTGCCCAAGGTTTTCTGTCTCATATGTCTCAGACTTTATTATACAAGGTCCCAGTTACACTGTTTCTAAACATTTTATTTACTGTTTTACATGTACTTGCATCTAACAGTCTAATACTGCTCTTGCCTCTAAAGGAATCTGTCCTCCCTCTGTGTCCTCAATACAAGGGAGTGCTTGAGATTTTGCTCCAGGATTTAAAGGTTTGTGCGCTCTGTAGTTGTGGCAGCTATGCCTCCTGCAAGTATGCGCAAAAGGTCTATGTCTTAAAGTCATCCTAAAGTTACAATATCAGGTTCTTCTGCATCATCAGAGATCCGAACACCTTAGACTCAGACACTTCAGGTTGTTTTCTGAAGGTGAGTTTTATTTGTGCTTTTTTTTTTACTGATAAAGACACAGGGGATAGATTTATTATTATTTCTACCCGCAATGGTTCCGGCTCGTCCGGAAACACAAGTTAAGAAGCAGCGGTCATAAGACCACTGCTCCTTAACTTGGCTGACTGCAATCATCACGATCCAATACGATCTGGATGATTGACATCCCCTGTTAACGGCCGTTTGGCCACAAATTTTGCAGGGGCGGCATTGCACAAGCATTTCAGAAATACTTTTGCAATGTTAAATGCGGACATTGTAAACTGTTGGCATTTAGCGATGTCGGACCAGCCATTTGATAAATCGACCGCACATAGTCTACCTCTTTCATGTTTGAGCTTGAACATAGTTCTTTGTTTAAAGAGGTTTTCATTATTATTATTATCATTCGCCTAGATTTAGAGTTCTGCGTTAGCCGTCAAAAGCAGCGTTAAGGGCTCCTAACGCTGCTTTTTACCGCCCGCTGGTATTTAGAGTCAGTCAGGAAAGGGTCTAACGCTCACTTTCCAGCCGCAGATCCCCTTACGCCAATTGCGCATCCTATCTTTTTAATGGGATCTTCCTATCACCGGTATTTAGAGTCTTGGCTGAAGTCAGCGTTAGAACTCTAACGACAAAACTCCAGCCGCAGAAAAAAGTCAGGAGTTAAGAGCTTTATGGGCTAACGCCGGTTTATAAAGCTCTTAACTACTGTGCTCTAAAGTACACTAACACCCATAAACTACCTATGTACCCCTAAACCGAGGCCCCCCACATCGCCGCCACTCTAATAATTTTTTTTAACCCCTAATCTGCCGACCGGACACCACCGACACCTACATTATCCCTATGTACCCCTAATCTGCTGCCCCTAACACCGCCGACACCTACATAATATTTATTAACCCCTAATCTGCCCCCCCCAACGTCGCCGCTACCTTACCTACACTTATTAACCCCTAATCTGCCGACCGGACCTCGCCGCCACTATAATAAATGTATTAACCCCTAAACCGCCTCACTCCCGCCTCGCAAACCCTATAATAAATAGTATTAACCCCTAATCTGCCCTCACTAACATTGGCGACACTTAAATTCAAGTATTAACCCCTAATCTGCCGACCGGACCTCACCGCTACTATAATAAATGTATTAACCCCTAAAGCTAAGTCTAACCCTAACCCTAACACCCCCCTAAGTTAAATATAATTTAAATCTAACTAAATAAATTATTTCTTATTAAATAAATTAATCCTATTTAAAGCTAAATACTTACCTGTAAAATAAACCCTAATGTAGCTACAATACAATGAATAATTATATTGTAGCTATTGTAGGATTTATATTTATTTTACAGGCAACTTTGTATTTATTTTAACTAGGTACAATAGCTATTAAATAGTTATTAACTATTTAATAGCTACCTAGTTAAAATAATTACAAAATTACCTGTAAAATAAATCCTAACCTAAGTTACAATTAAACCTAACACTACACTATCAATCAATTCATTAAATAAACTACCTACAATTACCTACAATTAAATCTACTATAAATAAACTAAACTAAATTACAAAAACAAACAAACACTAAATTACAAAACAAAACAAAACACTAAATTACAAAAAATAAAAAAAGATTACAAGAATTTTAAGCTAATTACACCTACTCTAAGCCCCCTAAAAAAATAACAAAGCCCCCCAAAATAAAAAAATGCCCTACCCTATTCTAAAATAAAAAGTTAACAGCTCTATTACCTTACCAGCCCTTAAAAGGGCTTTTTGCGGGGCATGCCCCAAAGAAATCAGCTCTTTTGCCTGTAAAAAAAACCATACAATACCCCCCCAACATTACAACCCACATACCCCTAATCTAACCCACCCAAACCCCCCTTAAAAAACCTAACACTAAGCCCCTGAAGATCTCCCTACCTTGTATTCACCCAGCCGGGTATCCCCGATCCGTCCAGAAGAGGGTCCGAAGTCTTCATCCTATCCGGCAAGAAGAGGTTCTCCAGAGGGTTCGAAGTCTTCATCCTATCTGGCAAGAAGAGGTCCTCCAGAGGGTCCAAAGTCTTCATCCAGGCGGCATCTTCTATCTTCTTCCATCCGGAGCGGAGCGGGTCCATCTTGAAGCAGCCGACGCAGAGCCATCCATCCTCACCGACGGACTAACGACGAATGAAAGTGCCTTTAAATGATGTCATCCAAGATGGCGTCCCTTGAATTCCGATTGGCTGATAGGATTCTATCAGCCAATCGGAATTAAGGTAGGAAAAATCTGATTGGCTGATTGAATCAGCCAATCAGATTGAAGTTCAATCCAATTGGCTGATCCAATCAGCCAATCGGATTGACCTTGCATTCTATTGACTGATCGGAACAGCCAATAGAATGCAAGCTCAATACGATTGGCTGATCCAATCAGCCAATCGGATTGAACTTGAATCTGATTGGCTGATTCAATCAGCCAATCAGATTTTTCCTACCTTAATTCCGATTGGCTGATAGAATCCTATCAGCCAATCGGAATTCGAGGGACGCCATCTTGGATGATGTCATTTAAAGGAACCTTCATTCGTCGTTAGTCCGTTGGTGAGGAAGGATGGCTCCGCGTCGGCTGCTTCAAGATGGACCCGCTCCGCTCCGGATGGAAGAAGATAGAAGATGCCGCCTGGATGAAGACTTTGGACCCTCTGAGGACCTCTTCTTGCCGGATAGGATGAAGACTTCGGACCCTCTGGAGGACCTCTTCTTGCCGGATAGGATGAAGACTTCTGACCCTCTTCTGGACGGATTGGTGATACCCGGCTGGGTGAATACAAGGCAGGGAGATCTTCAGGGGCTTTGTGTTAGGTTTTTTAAGGGGGGTTTGGGTGGGTTAGATTAGGGGTATGTGGGTGGTGGGTTGTAATGTTGGGGGGTGATATTGTATGGTTTTTATACAGGCAAAAGAGCTGATTTCTTTGGGGCATGCCCCGCAAAAAGCCCTTTTAAGGGCTGGTAAGGTAATAGAGCTGTTAACTTTTTATTTTAGAATAGGGTAGGGCATTTTTTTATTTTGGGGGGCTTTGTTATTTTTTTAGGGGGCTTAGAGTAGGTGTAATTAGCTTAAAATTCTTGTAATCTTTTTTTATTTTTTGTAATTTAGTGGGTTTTTTTTGTAATTTAGTTTGTTGATTTAATTGTAGGTAATTGTAGGTAGTTTATTTAATTAATTGATTGATAGTGTAGTGTTAGGTTTAATTGTAACTTAGGTTAGGATTTATTTTACAGGTAATTTTGTAATTATTTTAACTAGGTAGCTATTAAATAGTTAATAACTATTTAATAGCTATTGTACCTAGTTAAAATAAATACAAAGTTGCCAGTAAAATAAATATAAATCCTAAAATAGCTACAATATAATTATTCGTTATATTGTAGCTATATTAGGGTTTATTTTACAGGTAAGTATTTAGCTTTAAATGGGATTAATTTATTTAATAAGAAATAATTTATTTAGTTAGATTTAAATTATATTTAACTTAGGGGGGTGTTAGGGTTAGGGTTAGACTTAGCTTTAGGGGTTAATACATTTATTATAGTAGCGGTGAGGTCCGGTCGGCAGATTAGGGGTTAATACTTGAAGTTAGGTGTCGGTGATGTTAGTGAGGGCAGATTAGGGGTTAATAAAATTTATTATAGGGTTTGCGAGGCGGGAGTGAGGTGGTTTAGGAGTTAATACATTTATTATAGTGGCGGCGAGGTCCGGTCGGAAGATTAGGGGTTAATAAGTGTAGGTAAGGTAGCAGCGACGTTGGGGGGGCAGATTAGGGGTTAATAAATATAATGTAGGTGTCGGCGACATTGGGGGCAGCAGATTATGGGTTCATAGGGATAACGTAGGTTGCGGCGGTGTCCGGAGCGTCAGATTAGGGGTTAATAATATAATCCAGGTGTCAGCGATAGCGGTGGCGGCAGATTAGGGGTTAATAAGTGTAAGGTTAGGGGTGTTTAGACTCGGGGTTCATGTTAGGGTGTTAGGTGCAGACTTAGAAACTGCTTCCCCATAGGAAACAATGGGGCTGTGTTAGGAGCTGAACGCTGCTTTTTTGCAGATGTTAGGTTTTTTTCCAGCTCAAACTGCCCCATTGTTTTCTATGGGGGAATCGTGCATGAGCACGTTTTTCAAGCTGGCCGCTACCGTAAGCAACGCTGGTATTGAGAGTTGAAGTGGCGGTAAATTATGCTCTACGCTCCCTTTTTGGAGCCTAACGCAGCCCTTCAGAGAACTCTAAATACCAGCGGTATTTAAAAGGTGCGGGGGAAAAAAAACACACGTAGCTAACGCACCCCTTTGGCCGCAAAACTCTAAATCTAGGTGAAAATCTTTTATTTCTATAGATCTGAAAACTTCTGTAGTGCTGTTTTATGTACTTTAGGCGTCCAAGACCCTAAATCATCTGAAAGTTGCAACTAAGAGACAGAGGGGAGATTGGAGTAATGGGCAGTGATCTAATTACTCTCAGTGAAAGCGTTAGTCACAAGCCTGCCCCAGGTGTCGCAGGGACCGTCCCCTAGTCTCCTCCTGTTGGGTCATCAGTATACTCTTTACATAGATCTTCTGCTGTGACGTACACAGCACTGGATGGGCTCTATATCAGCCATTATGCACAGTAGATTGTGTATCTGAGGAGTGCAGTCATTTCTTGCACTCACATAACCCACAGGTTACTAGTAGGCACACTAAAGTGAGATACATCATAGCCAGGGGACCTACACATGTAACTGACTAATTACACCTTTATTACATACACTTTTTATACTTAGGGGCCGATTTATTAATGTCTGTCCGACATGATACGCTGTAGCGTATCATGTCTGATAGACATCGCTGAATGCCGACAGCATACGCTGTCGGCATTTCTCACTCACCTCTGCAGATTTGCAGCCAATCGGCCGCTATCAGGGGGTGTCAATCAACATGATCATATCTGATCGGGTTGATTGCTGTCCGCCGCTCAGATGCGGCGGACCAGTTAAGGAGCGACAGTCTTAAGACCGCTGCTTCATAACTGCTGTTTAAAATGTGTAGGGCTATGGAAACCTTAGGAGGTGCACTCACAATAGAATATACCAGACATGTGGACAGTCCAGAGAGAAAGTGATGATCCGGAAAAACGGCCGCTCTCCCAAGAAAAGTGTTCAAAGAAATCCTATAGAGACAGAAAGGAGGCACCTCATAGAGCAGTAACGTCTAATGTAAGATACAAAACAACACAAACGATTGCCAACTCACATAGATGAAGGTACTCATGGTGCCATGAACAGCAGGCCGGGACTTCTTAGTCGCCAGACTGACTCACTCCCGATATCCTGCTGCCGATCACGTGGTGGTGTGTTCACCAATCAGGATTCCTTCCTCCGATAAACGTCAGGAGATGTGTCCTAGGTAGCAGCACCAATCAGCTAAGTCAGATCGGGGGGGGGGGGGGGGGTGTATGAGACAAGGCTTCACCTCGCACAAACAATATTCACAAAGCAAAATTTACAAAGCAGAGGTGAATTACTCACAGAGCAGAGGTGAATTACAACAGGTTTATTTAAAACAAGTAAAAACACAGCAGTGCCGTTTCATCAGGATGTTCCTGAAAGCTCACGCGGAAACAGGGCCATCAGGGGCCATTCAGCCCTTGATAAATCGCTCCTTAGTCTAGTAATTATGGACACTTTATTATGTGGTAATAGCTGCTATTTCTATTCAGCTAATTGACCTGCACCTTCCATATCAACCTTATACCCTCTGTTAAATACACAGTAAAAGGGTGAGGGGGAGTCTCTTTGTGTATTTTATGTTTGTTGTGCACTGAATTAGTACAGCAGTTACAACTGAGTGCAACTGCAGTTTTTCAAATGCCTCATTACTTTTTATTACGTATTATGCAGTGCATTATTATTATTTACTATTATTACACAAGGAGGTTTTGCCTTTAAAGGACAGCTAAAGTCAAAATGAACCCCTTAAGGACTGGGCATTTAAAGGGATAGGAAAGTCATTTAAGACTAAAACATCCACAAAAGACCAGAACACTTTTGCCATCACTCCATTGAAACAGAAATAGAGCCTTTTTTTATTTACCTATCAAAACTATATATTATTTTAGTAGACAACCCAAAGTATTGATTAAGGCCCATTTTGGTATATTTCATGCTACCGTTTCACCGTCAAATTGCAGCTGTGCACCACATATTTATTATTCCCAGCAGTGAATGGGTTAATCAGATAACTTGTAAGGTTAATTTTAGATTTAGTGAAGAGTTTACCCTCCCACCTGACACTTCCCACCCCCTGATCCCTATCTGATCTCTCTCAAACAGCTCTCTTCCCTCCCCCTCCCCCCAAATGGTCGACCCTATCTTAAGTACTGGGAGACAGTCTGCCAGTATGCAGTTTTTACACCTTTTATTTTTTTTTATTATTATTATTGTCCTTAGTGTAGGATTACCCAATTACCTTCCCACCACCCTGATCCCTCCCAAAAAGCTCTCTAAACCTCCCCCTTCTAACCAATTCCCTCCATCTTAGGTACTTGCAGCTGTCTGCCAGTACCCAGTTTTCTATTATTTTAAATTAATTTTAATAAAAAAAAATAATCTTTAGTGTAGCTGCCCAACTCCCTCCCCCCTTCCTCATTTACCCCCCTCCCCATCCTTGATCCTTTCCCTACTCTCTATTGGTTCCCTCCACAGAGGATCCCCCTCCCTCCTTTCTGCTCCCTAACGCTCTCAGACAATTATTTTTCTGTAGCGTAGCGGTCCCACCCTCTCCCACCCCCCTCCAGCAACGGGCCTCCCAACCCACCTCCCTCCTAACCCTCCCACACCACCAACGATTGGCACCACCGCTGTCCAATGCAGAGAGGACCACAGTCTGTCCATCTATTTCTGCACTGCCCCACTCCTGAGGCATGCAGCAGAGAGAGGCCCAGGAAAGCAGGGTACAGCACTCAGGGCCAGATTGGGCCGCCAGGATACTGGGAAAAATCCCAATGGGCCACCAGCCGGCAAAGGCTACTCAGCTGCAGTGGAGAGAGAGCAGCAATTTGCAAGCAAGCAACTTGTTAGCACGGTTGTGTGTGGGAGCGCAGTGATCCTGCATGCAGTTAAAGTCGGAGCAGATGTAAAAAAAGTTAGTGAATGGCCAGGAGGGAAGGGGCGGGCCTGGCTGTCGATGATATCATCATGCACTCCCATTCATCCCGGCCCAAACCACTCTCCACACCTGCAGGCTAGCCTCACTTAAAGTTTTTTTACTTTTGATTGGTGATGGGGCGAAGGTGGGCGGGACAATATAGTGCCCGGGAAGTGACTGGTCTGGCCCTATAATTAAGGGCATGATGGAATAAACGGACCGGTTGCACACGGTCTGGGGGAGAAGGGAGGGATACCTGCTGCCAGCAGTAGAAAGGATAAAGGTAGGCTAAGCAGGGCCGGACTGGGAAATCAGACCAGCCCTGGAAATTTGTATAGACAGACACAGCCCCGCCCCCTCCAGCCCAGCCACACCCCCTCCAGTGTGAATTATAAAACAAAATACAGAGTTCTGATTATCTTTATGGCAAGTAAGATGCAATTATATGATGCAAACAGTTTGCAGTGGCTGAATGGGATGACCTCAGAACTTCCTAAACACTAATTTAAAAGATAAATGGTTGAGTAATGGGTTGGTAATTTCGGTAAAGGTCTCTTTAGTCTCAAATTATTTATAGATTTTTTTTATTTAGCAGTAAGGTCAAACTGCCTAAAAAGGAACAGACACTAGACATAGACCCACACTCTCACTGACACCCACAGGAAACCACACACAAAGACACACACACTTACACTGGCCTGGCAACCACAGAAAACACACTTAAAGACACACATACTCACACTAACACCCACAGAAAACACACTTAAAGACACACATACTCACACTAACACCCACAGAAAACACACTTAAAGACACACATACTCACACTAACACCCACAGAAAACACACACAAAGACACACATACTCACACTAACACCCACAGAAAACACACACACAAAGACACACACACTGTGACACCCACAGAAATTGTACATAGATAGAATGTGAGATCTGTCGCAGTTTTATTAAAAAAATGTGACTATCAACATTAAAAAATATATTTTTATAATATTATATATCTCTCTCTAGCTTTAGGGACCAAATTATACATTCAGATACTGGGGGGGGGGATACAGTATTCTTTTAATGTTGATAGTCACATTTTTTTTTATAAAACTGCAACAGATCTCACATTCTATCTATGTACAATGTCTGTGGGTGTGTCACAGTGTGTGTGTGTCTTTATGTGTGTTTGTTTTCTGTGGGTGTTAGTTTGAGTATGTTTGTCTTTCTGTGGGTGCCAGGCCAGTGTAAGTGTGTGTCTTTGTGTGTGGGTTTCCTGTGGGTGTCAGTGAGGTGTGGGTCTATGTCTAGAGTCTGTTCCTTTTTAGACAGTTTTACCTTACTGCTAAATTAAAATATATATATATATAATTTGAGACTAAAGAGACCTTTACCAAAATTACCAACCCATTACTCAACCATTTATCTTTTTAATTAGTGTTTAGGAAGTTCTGAGGTCATCCCATTCAGCCACTGCAAACTGTTTGCTTCATATAATTGCAATCTTACTTGCCATAAAGATAATCAGAACTCTGTATTTTGTTTTATAATTCACACGGGAGGGGCGTGGCTAGTCCGAAGGAGTGTGGCTGTGCTGGAGGGGGCGGACTGGGTCGGCCTATACAAATTTTTATGACCGTTCTGATTTCCCAGTCCAGCCCTGACAGCGCTGGTTGTTAAGGGGTTAAAGACAATTTTAAACAACTTTCTAATTCACATCCATTATCTAAATATGCACAATCTTGTAGGCATTTTGTGATTTTAAATTTGTCAGGAAAAAAATCTACTACTCATGTGAAGTTCAAACTGAGTGCTTATGCATTGTCTATTTAGTATGTATTTGTTTATTATGGTATTCTGCCGTACTTAGTGGTTCTTTAATACTTATTGTCTAGGGTTGTCTATCTTGTAAGTCTCAGACTTTATTCTACAAGGTCCCAGTTACATTGTTTCCAAACATTTTATTTACTGTTTTTTCATGTACTTGGTGGTTGTCTTCATTTATTTTATTGGTCTATTTGTATATTCTTTCATTGACCATACTGAAATTTGTCCCCACTACCTTACATTATCCTTAAAGGGACAGTCAACACCAGAATTTATGTTCCCTTAAATACCCATTCCTTAGTTTTGCATAATGAACACAGTTATAATAATACACGTTTTAACTCTGTGATTACCTTGTATCTAAGCCTCTGCAGACTACACCTTATCTCAGTTATATTAATATACTTTTTACCTCTGTGATTACCCTGTATCTAAGCCTCTGCAGACTGCCCCCTTAAGTCAGTTATAATAATATACTTTTTACCTCTGTGATTACCCTGTATCTAAGCCTCTGCAGACTGCCCGCTAATTTCACATCTTTTGACAGACTTTCATTTTAGCCAATCAGTGCTCACTCCTTGGTAAATTTATGTGCATGTGCTCAATGTTATCTATATGAAACACATGAACTAACGCCTTCTAGTGGAGAAAAACTGTCAAATGCAGCGGCGGCCTTCAAGGTCTAAGAAATTAGCATATGAACCTCCTAGGTTTAGCTTTCAACTAAGAATACCAAGAGAACAAAGCATAATTGGTGATAAAATTAAATTGGAAAGTTGTTTAAAATTACATGCCTATTTGAATTATGAAAGTATTTTTTTGGACTTGACTGTCCCTTTAAGAGGGTAGATCCACTGATAACGATTTAATTTTCTATTTTCAGGATTGTTACCAGTTCAGCTTTACAATATGAATCTCATTAGGAATTCTTACAGTCTAATACTTCTGCCCTCCTTTTTTCCTCAATACAAGGGAGTGCTTCAGATTTTGCTCCAGGATTTAGGTTTGTGGAAGGTTTGTAGTTGTGGCAGCTATGCACAAAAGGTCTATGTCTGAAAGTCATCCTAAAGTTACATTATCAGGTTCTTCTGCATCATCAGAGTTCAGCTGCGATGTAAGCGGTGTGGGGAGGCTTTCATTAAACCGCGTTTACACAAAATAGAATACGTTTGCGAAAATAAAAAAATGCTTCCTTAACATTTCAAATTATGCATCTGTATATTCAGTTTCACTGTACATTCACTGTATTTGTGACGGGGGGTTTGTATCCATTGTTGAAATGCATACATAGGTAGCCTCAGTAGCAATGCACTAGTGTGAGTTAGCTTCTTGCCACTGTCTCAGCCAATGTGTTCAGCTAGGCCCCAGTAGGCCATTGTTCTCCTTTAACAAAGGATAGCAAAAGAATGAAGCAAATTTGATTATAGAAGTAAATCTGAAATCTGAAAATTGTATACTCTAAAACTCAAACGTTTTCTCTCATGATTATGTCACTTTAATATCTATTTCTAAGCTCAGTATGTTTATTTTATAAAATTTTTGCTTTGAAGAAGAGACATGTTCACCTAGATTACGAGTTTTGTCGGTAAGGCTGTGCGTTGCTAACGAGCAGTTTTTCCTTACCGCTCACCTACAGTAACGCTGGTATTACGGGTCTTTAGAAACCCGGGGTGAGCCGCAAAAAAGTGAGCATAGAGCAAAATTTAGCTCCACATCTCACCTCAATACCAGCGCTGCTTACGGTAGCGGTAAGCTGGCAAAACGATACTTTTTATGTCTACACCTAACACCCTAACATAAGTCTAAACACCCCTAATCTTACACTTATTAACCCCTAGTCCGCCTCCCCCCGACATCGCTGACACCTACATTATATTATTAACCCCTAATCTGCAGCTCCTAACACCGCCGCCACCTACATTATAGTTATGAACCCCTAATCTGCTGCCCCCAACATCGCCAAACCCTACATTATATTTATTAACCCCTAATCTGCCGCCCCCAATGTCGCCGCCACCTATCTACATTTATTAACCCCTAATCTGCCGCCCCCAACGTTGCCGCCACTATACTAAAGTTATTAACCCCTAAATCTAAGTCTAACCCTAACCCCCCCTAACTTAAATATAATTTAAATAAATATTACTATCATTCACTAAATTATTCCTATTTAAAACTAAATACTTACCTATCAAATAAACCCTAAGCTAGCTACAATATAACTAATAGTTACATTGTAGCTATCTTAGGGTTTATTTTTATTTTACAGGCAACTTTGTATTTATTTTAACTAGGTACAATAGTTATTAAATAGTTATTAACTATTTAATAGCTACCTAGTTAAAATAAATTCAAATTTACCTGTAAAATAAATCCTAACCTAAGTTACAATTACACCTAACACTACACTATAATTAAATTAATTACCTAAACTAACTACAATTAAATACAATTGAAAAAAATTATCTAAAGTATGAAAAAAAAACAACAACACTAAATTACAGAAAATAATAAAATAATTATTTTTTTTTTAAACTAATTACACCTAATCTAATCCTCCTAATAAAATAAAAAAGCCCCCCAAAATAATAAAAAGCCCTACCCTATACTAAATTACAAATAGCCCTTAAAAGGGCCTTTTGCGGGGCATTGCCCCAAAGTAATCAGCTCTATTACCTGTAAAAAAAAATACAATACCCCCCAACATTAAAACCCACCACCCACACACCCAACCCTACTCTAAAACCCACCCAATATCCCCTTAATAAAACCTAACACTAACCCCTTGAAGATCACCCTACCTTGAGAAGTCTTCACCCAGCCGGGCCGAAGTCCTCAACAAAGCCGGGCGAAGTGGTCCTCCAGATGGGCAGAAGTCTTCATCGAAGCCGGCCAGAAGAAGTCCTCCAGACGGGCAGAAGTCTTCATCCAGGTGGCATCTTCTATCTTCATCCATCTTCAAGAGCGGGTCCATCTTCAAGACATCCGACGTGGAGCTTCCTCTTCTGGTGACGTCTTCAAACAGAATGAATGTTCCTTTAAATGACGTCATCCAAGATGGCATCCCTTGAATTCCAATTGGCTGATAGAATTCTATCAGCCAATCGAAATTAAGGTAGAAAAAAAATCATATTTGCTGATACAATCAGCCAATAGGATTGAAGTTCAATCCTATTGGCTGATCCAATCAGCCAATAGGATTGATCTTGAATCCTATTGGCTGATTGCATCAGCCAATAGGATTTTTTCTACCTTGATTCCGATTGGCTGATAGAATTCTATCAGCCAATCGGAATCTAAGGGACGCCATCTTGGATGACGTCACTTAAAGGAACCTTCATTCATCGGGTAGTCGTCGGATGAAGAGGATGCTCAGCGTCTTGAAGATGGACCCACTCCGCGCCGGATGGATGAATATAGAAGATGCCGCCTGGATGAAGACTTCTGCCCGCCTGGAGGACTTCTTCTGGCCGGCTTCAATGAAGGCTTCTGCCCGTCTGGAGGACCACTTCGCCCGGCTTCGTTGAGGACTTCGGTGTGGCTGGGTGAAGACTTCTCAAGGTAGGGTGATCTTCAAGGGGTTAGTGTTAGGTTTTATTAAGGGAGTATTGGGTGGGTTTTAGAGTAGGGTTGGGTGTGTGGGTGGTGGGTTTTAATGTTGGGGGGGTATTGTATTTTTTTTACAGGTAATAGAGCTGATTACTTTGGGGCAATGCCCAGCAAAGGCCCTTTTAAGGGCTATTTGTAATTTAGTATAGGGTAGGGCTTTTTATTATTTTATTATTTTCTGTAATTAAGTGGGGTTTTTTTCCCGTACTTTAGATAATTTTTTTCAATTGTATTTAATTGTAGTTAGTTTAGGTAATGAATTTAATTATAGTGTAGTGTTAGGTGTAATTGTAACTTAGGTTAGGATTTATTTTATAGGTAAATTGGAATTTATTTTAACTAGGTAGCTATTAAATAGTTAATAACTATTTAATAACTATTGTACCTAGTTAAAATAAATACAAAGTTGCCTGTAAAATAAAAATAAACCCTAAGCTAGCTACAATGGATTAACCCCTAAAGCTAAGTCTAACCCTAACACTAACACCCCCCTAAGTTAAATATAATATTTATCTAACGAAATAAATTAACTCTTATTAAATAACTTATTCCTATTTAAAGCTAAATACTTACCTGTAAAATAAATCCTAATATAGCTACAATATAAATTATAATTATATTATAGCTATTTTAGGATTAATATTTATTTTACAGGTAACTTTGTATTTATTTTAACCAGGTACAATAGCTATTAAATAGTTAAGAACTATTTAATAGTTACCTAGTTAAAATAATAACAAATTTACCTGTAAAATAAATCCTAACCTAAGATATAATTAAACATAACACTACCCTATCAATAAAATAATTAAATAAACTACCTACAATTACCTACAATTAACCTAACACTACACTATCAATAAATTAATTAAACACAATTCCTACAAATAAATACAATTAAATAAACTAGCTAAAGTACAAAAAATAAAAAAGAACTAAGTTACAGAAAATAAAAAAATATTTACAAACATAAGAAAAATATTACAACAATTTTAAACTAATTACACCTACTCTAAGCCCCCTAATAAAATAACAAAGCCCCCCAAAATAAAAAATTCCCTACCCTATTCTAAATTAAAAAAGTTACAAGCTCTTTTACCTTACCAGCCCTGAACAGGGCCCTTTGCGGGGCATGCCCCAAGAAGTTCAGCTCTTTTGCCTGTAAAAAAAAACATACAATACCCCCCCCCCAACATTACAACCCACCACCCACATACCCCTAATCTAACCCAAACCCCCCTTAAATAAACCTAACACTAAGCCCCTGAAGATCTTCCTACCTTGTCTTCACCATCCAGGTATCACCGATCCGTCCTGGCTCCAAGATCTTCATCCAACCCAAGCGGGGGTTGGCGATCCATAATCCGGTCCAGAAGAGGCTCCAAAGTCTTCCTCCTATCCGGCAAGAAGAGGACATCCGGACCGGCAAACATCTTCTCCAAGCGGCATCTTCGATCTTCTTCCATCCGGAGCGAAGCGGCAGGATCCTGAAGACCTCCAGCGCGGAACATCCATCCGGACCGACGACTGAACGACGAATGACTGTTCCTTTAAGGGACGTCATCCAAGATGGCGTCCCTCGAATTCCGATTGGCTGATAGAATGCGAGCTCAATCTGATTGGCTGATTGGATCGGCCAATCGGATTGAACTAGATTCTGATTGGCTGATTCCATCAGCCAATCAGAAAATTCCTACCTTAATTCCGATTGGCTGATAGAATCCTATCAGCCAATCGGAATTCGAGGGACGCCATCTTGGATGACGTCCCTTAAAGGAACAGTCATTCGTCGTTCAGTCGTCGGTCCGGATGGATGTTCCGCGCTGGAGGTCTTCAGGATCCTGCCGCTTCGCTCCGGATGGAAGAAGATCGAAGATGCCGCTTGGAGAAGATGTTTGCCGGTCCGGATGTCCTCTTCTTGCCGGATAGGAGGAAGACTTTGGAGCCTCTTCTGGACCGGATTATGGATCGCCAACCCCCGCTTGGGTTGGATGAAGATCTTGGAGCCAGGACGGATCGGTGATACCTGGATGGTGAAGACAAGGTAGGAAGATCTTCAGGGGCTTAGTGCTAGGTTTATTTAAGGGGGGTTTGGGTTAGATTAGGGGTATGTGGGTGGTGGGTTGTAATGTTGGGGGGGGGGTATTGTATGTTTTTTTTTACAGGCAAAAGAGCTGAACTTCTTGGGGCATGCCCCGCAAAGGGCCCTGTTCAGGGCTGGTAAGGTAAAAGAGCTTGTAACTTTTTTAATTTAGAATAGGGTAGTGAATTTTTTATTTTGGGGGGCTTTGTTATTTTATTAGGGGGCTTAGAGTAGGTGTAATTAGTTTAAAATTGTTGTAATATTTTTCTTATGTTTGTAAATATTTTTTTATTTTCTGTAACTTAGTTCTTTTTTATTTTTTGTACTTTAGCTAGTTTATTTAATTGTATTTATTTGTAGGAATTGTGTTTAATTAATTTATTGATAGTGTAGTGTTAGGTTAATTGTAGGTAATTGTAGGTAGTTTATTTAATTATTTTATTGATAGGGTAGTGTTATGTTTAATTATATCTTAGGTTAGGATTTATTTTACAGGTAAATTTGTTATTATTTTAACTAGGTAACTATTAAATAGTTCTTAACTATTTAATAGCTATTTTACCTGGTTAAAATAATAACAAAGTTGCCTGTAAAATAAATATTAATCCTAAAATAGCTATAATATAATTATAATTTATATTGTAGCTATATTAGGATTTATTTTACAGGTAAGTATTTAGCTTTAAATAGGAATAATTTATTTAATAAGAGTTAATTTATTTCGTTAGATAAAAATTATATTTAACTTAGGGGGGTGTTAGTGTTAGGGTTAGACTTAGCTTTAGGGGTTAATACATTTATTAGAATAGCGGTGAGCTCCGGTCGGCAGATTAGGGGTTAATAATTGAAGTTAGGTGTCGGCGATGTTAGGGAGGGCAGATTAGGGGTTAATACTATTTATGATAGGGTTAGTGAGGCGGATTAGGGGTTAATACATTTATTATAGTAGCGCTCAGGTCCGCTCGGCAGATTAGGGGTTAATAAGTGTAGGCAGGTGTCGGCGACATTGAGGGGGGCAGATTAGGGGTTAATAAATATAATATAGGGGTCGGCGATGTTAGGGCAGCAGATTAGGGGTACATAGGGATAACGTAGGTGGCGGCGATTTGCGGTCGGAAGATTAGGGGTTAATTATTTTAAGTAGCTGGCGGTGACGTTGTGGGGGGCAAGTTAGGGGTTAATAAATGTAATACAGGGGTCGGCGGGGTTAGGGGCAGCAGATTAGGGGTACATAAGTATAACGTAGGTGGCGGTCGGCAGATTAGGGGTTAAAAATTTTAATCGAGTGGCGGCGGTGTGGGGGGACCTCGGTTTAGGGGTACATAGGTAGTTTATAGGTGTTAGTGTACTTTAGGGTACAGTAGTTAAGAGCTTTATAAACCGGCGTTAGCCAGAAATCTCTTAACTCCTGCTATTTTCAGGCAGCTGGAATCTTGTCGTTAGAGCTCTAACGCTCACTTCAGAAACGACTCTAAATACCAGCGTTAGAAAGATCCCATTGAAAATATAGGCTACGCAAATGGCGTAGGGGGATCTGCGGTATGGAAAAGTCGCGGCTGAAAAGTGAGCGTTAGACCCTTTAATCACTGACTCCAAATACCAGCGGGCGGCCAAAACCAGCGTTAGGAGCCTCTAACGCTGGTTTTGACGGCTACCGCCGAACTCCAAATCTAGGCCCTAGTGTTTATTTTACAGGTAAGTATTTAGTTTAAATAGGAATAATTTAGTTAATTGTAGTTATTTTATTTAGATTTATTTAAATTATATTTAAGTTAGGGGGGTGTTAGGGTTAGGGTTAGACTTAGATTTAGGGGTTAATAAATTTAATATAGTGGCGGCGACGTTGTGGGCGGCAGATTAGGGGTTAATAAATGTAGGTAGGTGTCGGCGATGTTAGGGACTGCAGATTAGGGGTTAATAAAATTTAACTAGTGTTTGCGATGCAGGA